>NW_017306839.1:500849-572726 GCF_000935625.1 Nanorana parkeri
GGGGGGGGGGGGGGGGCGCATGTATGGATCCTGGATCACTCCTATTATGTTCACATCCCCAGGGTGACCTTTGAACTCCTTAGTACAGTATGTACCTGCAATGCATTGCAAAGCAGAAATGATTAATACCATAACTTAGCAGCACATAAGAATATTCGGCAAGCCAGTTTCTGCACTGCAGGGCACTACTTGAGGCATGTCTAGATGTCACTACGAGATTATATTCAACCATTTCTACTGATGATCATGACTGCAGACAAAGGCATGAGTGACAAAGTCTTTGTGTGCAGTCTAATTCAATGCATTGCAAATCATTACAGCAACAGAGAGACAAATTAAATCCACCAAGACTACATACAAACAGCAGCCCCTTCATTTATGGTACATTGCATGAGCAGTGTTTGGCCTCTAGCTGAAAACATGGTGTAGAGAAGTGCCCGGGCTCTCTGTGGAGGAGCAGTGGTCTCTCTGCAGAGGTCCAACATGCCCCCTGCTCATCAGTGCAGTGGGATGCAACGTGGTATAATCGCCTTGCACCCCGCTGTGCCCGTAGAACTGAATGAAATGTCACCTATGACATTTCAATAAAGTTATGAAAAAAAAAAAGTACAAAACAACGCTTTAGCACTGTGCTGGGCACCCCACACCAGCCACAGTACGATTTAGCATAGCGGCTGGTGTGAATAGGCCCTAAAGCCTATATGGCCAAAACGCACAATTAGTTTTCAGCTTCAAGTGACCGGCAACAAGCTACACAATGCTCAGATGTGAACAGAGGCCATTAAAAACAATGGGATTCCTCTTGTTGAGCGTTGTCGCGCTTAGGGAAAGCAGCTACAAAACGCCTGGGTGTGAACGGAGCCAATACGTTCAGTTGGACTTTACCATCTGCTTTCAATGACCCTGTTATGTCATTGGGCCTTACCACAGGACGATATGTACTTTGTGCTTAAAGGGTGAGCTATGTTTAGCTAAAGGCCCATTACAACTCATAACCGGCATACCACCTATAAAGAATGCTGTTGCATGTACAAAGGCAAAAGGGACTAATGCAGATTTTATGACATTCTAGTTTTGCATCTACGGCAAAGGATGCAGATAAGTTTTGGTCAATCTAAAAAACAGCCATAACACCCAATATGGTTCACTTTTTGTAGTGCAACTGAAGTTTTGCCATCGGTGAGCTGCTACAATCAGATGACCCTTGTGTTCCTGCACAGTCATATGTGCCAGCTCTGCTTGTGTGTAACATGTTCCATAATCTTCATTTGTGTGACATATAGAAATGATCTTCACTTAGTCTGTGATGGATCAAATGTGATTATATGTCTACTGTGCCTATATCTCTATGTGTTATGTCATGCAATGGCCCCAGTATTTAGTAATGGTGAATTGCAGCTTCATGAAAGGTCCGCATGAAGTATGTATTCCATCCACTCATCCATATCCACTTCTTGAAGCCCTGAAGCAAGACTGTGAGGCGGCAAGCACTACTTGTGATGGTATTTCTAAATTTAACATTTTTAACATACAAAAATACAACAACCAATAAGAAAGAATGAATCTACTGCCACTCCCATCATTCAGCATCAACAAGCTCATTATAGCCGGATGTAGAGATACCGGGCCAGTCTTTTGGCTTTGGCCACATGGGAAATGTTATTTTCTCTTTATTGAGAGATTTACCGACTGATTATTAAGATGATTTACCCAATTTTTTTTTTTTACAATCATCTCATCAGTAGCACATTGATGTCGGTGTGCTGTATATGGAGTGACTGCCAACAAGTGGTTAAATCTCTATGTAACCTTAATGTAAAGCTACCTACAGACATTAAAACATGGCTGCTGCACTAGGTCATATCATCATAGTATGTAGAAACCCTTAAAGAGAACCAATCATGGCTGAGCATATGCAATACTCCTAATAGTCATCCTTTCATTATTATGAGTGTAGAAGCTTACTGAAGAAAAATATACATTTGTCCATTATATAGATCTACGTTGTCTAAGCCTGCCTCTGCAGCTTGTGGCATAACAGGTCAGAGAAGTATGATATTTGCTACCCTGTCAACTGCTTGACCTAAAACACTGTCTCCCAGCTAGTGCACAGAAGTGCCAAACAGAGCTCCCTATTTCACAAGCATGTAAACAACTAATGCGTTCCGTTATTTGATACTGTTAGGCACATTGAGGAGCTGTGAGGTAATGTTTGAGGTCAGGCAACTGACTAGGGTTGCCACCTTTTCTTCAAGCGAAACCCGAACACTCTAGTGACGCATAGACATTTTTTTGGGAGAATGAGTCATGGTTTATGCATATATTAATAGCGTTGCCCATTCATATGTAAATATCACAGTTGAGACTATTTTCAGTGGGGGGCCAGTAGCCTCTATCTTAATTTTAGTTGCCCCTGTCTGCCTGACAGCTTGTGTCCAGGTTTCTGCTGCCATGAAACCTGGACACAGCATTCAAAACCCGGACTGTCCGGGTGAATCCTGGACAGGTGGCAACTAAGCAACTGACGGTGCAGAAAAAGTCAGCGGACCTTTCAACTCTCATTGCTAAGCTGAAGGATCAGGTTCAGACTAAGTAAGACTAAACAATTAGTACATTCCTCATAAGTAAGACAATGGAATTGCAACTTTAGGATTGAATATGGACATTTGTGCTGATTTTTGTGATCAAGTGAACATCATTAGAATAGTAGCGCCCACCTTGTACTCTATGCCCCTTGTAAGCCTACCGAAGTGCCAGCCCGAAAGTACCATCAGTTTATAAAAAAAGGCATTCTTTCTCTCTCCCAGCCTGAAGATTACAGGTTTGTAGCAGCTTGAAGTGGATATATACTATCTTATAGTAAATATATGGATCTGTTCATTTTGCCTAATCAGTACACTGAAAGTAAATATCTTTTGCCTTGAATTGCTCCTAAAAAATAGCAGCGCACTTCCCGTGCCTTGAACCTTATAGCTGTATATCTGCAGTGTGAGATCTAAGGCACTGACTGCTAGTCTCACGAGGTTTAATGATCTCGCTACTGTGCTGCTCACAGCTTTCCTTGCTGGAGAGAAAGCTGTACCTGAGGACCAGCATTGCAAGGGCCTCCCTGCTTCATTCATTTTGTGAATCTGTGCTTCCTCCATACCTCCAGCTACTATCTGATCATTACTCCACCAATCATCAGAAGGGCAGCTCTGACATTAGGAAACAAAGCCTTTCTCCTCTACCAAGGTGTCCTCCTCCACACACAGACACAGTGCAGTACATGGTGAGTCAGTAATGGGGAAATGATTGGCTGCAGGAAGACCACAAGCAATACTGGTGACTAGAGCTCTGTGTTCCTTTGTGGGCACACACAGCACAGGTCCTCTTTAACCCATTCCTGTCCGGCCATTGTAATTAAATGGCCAGATGGGACACCATTGAATGCGGGTGGACGTTTTAAAAATGTCCGGGGGAAACTGTCCGCATTTTAAACAGCCGTCGATGGCTGTTTACATACAAGCGTTTGGGCGTCTATAGAGGCGTTTGGGCGTCTATAGAGGCGCCCGATCACTTGTGTGTTGCTTGCAAGTTCCACTAAAAAGATTTTCTTTATAATTCCACTAAAATATTTTTTTAACTTGGTGGGCTGAGTCACCCAATAGCTTTTTATATCTCTTGTAGAAGCCAGTAGCAAGATCTGCTTGTCATAGTTGGTGGCTGTTACCATCCACCCTTGGGTGTTCCAACTCCTTCTCCAATGTGGTTAGTGAGACCCTTCATTATGGCCAAACGGATGTGCAGAACCACAGAGGTCTCAATAGCACAATCCACAAGTGATATAAAATAAACTGTCAGGTGGCTTGACTGCAGCATCCGTCTTAGACAGGGAAGCTACTTAATATAAATAATTTCATGGCTTCTAAAGGAATACATCATTGAATTAAAGGGAGATTTGTGTATGCAGCATTTGAGCTCTTTAGAGGGTGGATTGGTTAGATAATTGGATCAAAATGGACAAATATATCAAAAAGATACAGCTCCACATAATAATTCTGCAAAGTGTGATCTTAGCTTTAGTAACTACTAACAATTTCTCGGTCAAGGCTTTCTGTAGACTTGATCTTAATTTTTCCTGTGACTAAGGGAAACATTAATTGCCAGATGTCACATTTTAATTAGGTCATTAAGCGATCCTCGTGAGCAGTGCGGCACCTTAAGATGACCGGCACAGCGTAGCAGATTATCCTGATCCTCGATGCCATTTTTGCTAAGCAGCCTAACAGCCTTATAATTCAGTGTACAATGACACATATTCAGCCTACTCTCCGTTGAGAATACTGATTACCAATTTCTCTGCTTCATCCACTGACCGAAATCAGCCATGGATGATTATGTCATCAGGAAGCAAGAAGCAATCTATCCCTTTGGGGAGACGAGCACTGCTGGACTGAATATGTAACAGCAAATATATGTTTTAGAATCCTCATAGCAGACCCTGCATTGTCACGTAGAGCTGCAGCATTATGGCTGCTTACAGTGTGCGGCTATAATGCTGCAAAAGCACCTTGTTAGAATGCATGTGTCCTTAATTATAGTCTAAATTACTGAAGATTCCTTTGCTAGGCCCCATGCAAGGTATTCCTCTTGGGTTGCCACCTGTCCAGGATTCACCCGGACAGTCCTGGTTTTGAATGCTCTGTTCAGGTTTCATGGCAGCAGAAACCCGGACACAAGATGTCAGACAGACAGGGGCAACCAAAATTAAGATAGGGGCTACTGGCCCCCCACTGAAAATAGTTTCAACTATGATATTTCCATATGAATAAGCCACGACTCATTCGCCCTAAAAAATGTCTGCGCGTCGCTAGAGTGTTCGGGTTTCAATGGAAGAAAAGGGGGCAACCCTATCTTCCTCTAATGTCAAGAAGGAAATTATACACTAAGAGGTCTATTTACAAACATTTGCAGGGCCCTTTGCCCTACAAATACCTGTGAATGTTCATTTAGGGTGAATAGTGCCAAAAACAAATACATTTTTTCACCAGTTCGAATGTAGAGTGTTGTCATGGCACATTATGGCCACTAGATGGAGCCTGGGAGCATAGGTCATAAATATTTATTTTCTGGGTGTCTGACCGAGCCTGGAAGTTTACCTAATGCACTAGACTGCATTGTCAACCTCAAATGCGTATTGAACTATACAGTAACATTTAGATACACTCTGCAACACCTATACAGGGAAGGGAAAGAAGCAATATAAAGGAGACAAATATCATTAAGTTTATCTGACTGAATATCTATTTATGTGACTTTAGTCGGGCTTTACTAAAGGCTGCGAGGCACAGATTGAAATGCCAATGAGAATATCTTCACATATCTAACTATCCAAATTTCTTAGAAAACAAAAAAGTCAGTAGTTCAACCAGCTGCTGTTCAGTCAAAGCACAAAATAAAGTGGGTTTGAGTAGACGTGCCTTTTAAATAAGCACTTTTTGTGTGTATATCTTACATAACGACAACTTACTGGAGATGCAGGAATGTGCCCACCGAAGCTATCAGCATAGACATGATTTGGGAGTCACACCACACTCTGGGGCTTATTTAGAATGTGCTGACAGAATACTACCACTAGATGGAGCCGAGGAGCATAGGCCTATCCTTCTTGGCTCCATCTAGTTGAAGTAATGTGCTGCTAGCATTTTATAAATGAGACCCAAAGTCTCACCTTAATGGCACACCAGAGCAAATTATTATTCACACCAAAATGTCCAATATATGCAGAAAAGCCATGATTCATGTTGACAATTTATCTAAAATGTGAATAAACTTTAGAAAAATAAATGACTCTCATGTTCTTTGTGTAAGTCCTATAGCAGACCAGTCACTTACAGGCAGTAAAACTGTGGTTTTGGGGGCCGGGCTGTCATTACGCCTACTGATTTACTCAGGAGTGTCTGAGGTTCAGGTAGATCATGTCTCACTCCATCTTATTGCTGGCCTAAGGTGATTTTAGGTCTGGCCAAGGTCTAGACAAGAGGCAGCTGCCTTGGGTGCTTCAGCAGAAGGGGGGCTCCAAAAGGGCAGGGCCTGCAAGCTATGCTGCTGAAGTATATTACAGCACATAGGCAGGAGGAACACTTAGGCCTTTTCACTTTGGACACTGAAGGACCTTGTCCCAGCACTGGGTAAATTTACTGAGAATTGTTAATCTAAACTAGTATATGCAGCAAAAAAAAATCTTTAATCATGTATGTAGCTCAGTGAAAGGTGGCCTTTAAAACTAAATTATTGTATACGTCATCATGTTATTGATCTTTCACCTCTGCACCTGTTTGGTGGCTAGGGGTGTCCACAACTTGTGCTGCAGTAAAAGGGGACCCCGGGGGGTTTGTTCTTTAATATCTTTCAGGAACCCTAACAATAAGACCTTCAAAACAGGTCTCTCTACTGTCAACGTTACAGCTACAGTAAAATCAACTAAAACAGTCTTATTGCTTCTCATGCATTATATAAATTATGAAGCATAAGCATAATAAACTGAGCATCCAGCATCAGAAGACCTCCTCATTATGACTATAGGAGATGGGTGGAGCTTGGGCTTTGTGCATAGGCCCTAAAATTATAAGAGCCCTGTGGTTGACCTGTTCCACCACCATCTCCTCACTTTGGGCAAACTGAAATTTAAGCAATACCAAAAATAATGAAATCTTTCTCTTCAAGACACAACAAAATACAAATGATTGCTCTGTCTATACAGGCCTAAGGCACCTGAAATCACTGAGAGCACATATTTTCATGAAGGCCCAGAATTAGCAACTCACTAAGCCTAAAACTGCCCCAGTCCTCAAAACCACTGCGTGGAAGTGATGAGTGTAACTTACAGGGTCATTCACAAAAGGGTGAAGAGTTTGGAGAAGGGTGGAGAAGTGAACAATCTAGGACATGGATAGCCAAACTCCGGCCCTCCAGCTGTGGTGGAACTACAAATCCCATGAGGGAATTGTAAGATTCTCACAGCCACGGACATGACTTCCCGAGAGAGATGCATCATGGGATTTGTAGTTTCACCACAGCTGGAGGGCCGGAGTTTGGCTACCCCTGATCTAGGACAACATAGCTGATCTGGAAAGTGAGCTGAATTGGAGAATGTGTCCAAATCAGCTATGTTGTCCTAGATTGTTCACTTCTCCTGCCTTCTCCAAACTCTTCACCTTTTTGTGGATAACCCTGTTACTGTTTCACAAATCTATTTGCTGTACATTGAATGGAAGCATTGGCACTTTTAGATCCCTTCTAGCAAATAACCTATATAAACATTAAAGTTATTAGGGAGTGACATATTTGCAAAAAGGTCTTCAAGACATCACTGAATAAAAAAAATAAAGTTAATCATCTCTTGGGCACTCCTGTAAAAGTTCAGCTACTGCACATTTTATAAAATTGAACAAAGTTTAGAGGTATGCCTTATTTCTCGTCGTGTTCTGTGAGGCCTCCTCGTGTTTTTCTCCTTTGGATCTATGCTGGTAATGAGGGGAACATTTTCCATTGCCCTCTTCTTCTGCACCCTGTGGAGGACAATCCTATACACTCCGGTGATGGAACTTCGGGAGTCTTTGCCCCGATTGTTAAGGATGTGTTCCTCTGTTATGCCCAAGCTCTCCAAAGTGTTCTTTACTTCTGTTTCATCATCCTTAAGGGTATCAGTGCCTAAGAGATGTTTTGGGTCCAAACTGAAGGGTTCCAAAGGCTTTGGATACTGTATTCCCTGCATCCATTCATTGTTCATGATGTAGTCTACACTGCACCTCTCTGAAGGTACAGGTTTCAGCATCCCTTTAATCAGTCGCTGGCAAGATTCAGACACGTATGGAGGGATGGAGTATGTTCCATCTAGAATGCACTTCTTTAATTTGGCCACAGTATCTGCTCGGAAAGGCATACTACCTGTCACCATAAAGTATAAAAGTATGCCCAATGCCCAGACATCAACAAAAGCACCAATGTAATGCTCATCCCGGAATAGCTCTGGTGCAGCGTATGGTGGAGAACCACAAAAGGTGTTCAGTGTTTCTTCTTTTTTACTGATGGTGCTAAAGCCAAAGTCTCCGACCTTCACGCACGTGTTGCTGGTGTAGAAGACGTTTTCTGCTTTCAGGTCTCTGTGTATGATGTTATTGTCATGCTGGGAAAAAGAATAGAACAGTTAATCACAAGATAATAGATGATGAATTCTTGCTGTAACATTATAAGTATGCTGACTTGGACAATATAGTAACACATGTTGCTAATTCTTGGATAATATTCCTAAAGTGTATCTATAATTTTTAGAATATGTGTCAGGTTTTTTTTTTTGCTGCTGTCCTGTTGGGTGGGCAGATAGCGCAGTTTCCTGCCGCAATATCGCCTGTGCAATTGAACACGTTTGCGGCTAAAAAAGCAGCAAATTGTATGTCGCAAAAAAAGGTACATGTACCTTTTTTTAGCGACTGCTGTGTGGATGTAACCCCATTGAAATCGATGGGGCCGCACGGCAACCGCTGTGTGCAATTGTGCACAAACGCGCAGTCCCGGGACATGTGTCCCAGGATCGCCAAGATCTGAACCTGGCCTGAAGGTAAGGTTGTGGTGCAGTGGAGAGGGTGTGTGATAAATGACCTGCTCTGGGTGTCAGATATGCCAGGTACACTACATTACCTACAGGTGAAACTCGAATAATTAGAATATCGTGCAAAGTTCATTTATTTCACTAATGCAACTTAAAAGGTGAAACTAATATATGAGATAGACTCATTACATGCAAAGCAAGATAATTCAAGCCGTGATTTGTCATAATTGTGATGATTATGGCTTACAGCTCATGAAAACCCCAAGAACCCCAAATCCACAACCTCAAAAAAGTAGATTATTACATGTAATCAATAAAACAAGGATTGTACATAGAACAATATCGGACCTCTGAAAAGTACAAGCATGCATATGTACTCAGTACTTGGTTTGGGCCCCTTTTGCAGCAACTTGACTGCAGCATCCGTCTTAGACAGGGAAGCTACTTAATATAAATAATTTCATGGCTTCTAAAGGAATACATCATTGAATTAAAGGGAGATTTGTGTATGCAGCATTTGAGCTCTTTAGAGGGTGGATTGGTTAGATAATTGGATCAAAATGGACAAATATATCAAAAAGATACAGCTCCACATAATAATTCTGCAAAGTGTGATCTTAGCTTTAGTAACTACTAACAATTTCTCGGTCAAGGCTTTCTGTAGACTTGATCTTAATTTTTCCTGTGACTAAGGGAAACATTAATTGCCAGATGTCACATTTTAATTAGGTCATTAAGCGATCCTCGTGAGCAGTGCGGCACCTTAAGATGACCGGCACAGCGTAGCAGATTATCCTGATCCTCGATGCCATTTTTGCTAAGCAGCCTAACAGCCTTATAATTCAGTGTACAATGACACATATTCAGCCTACTCTCCGTTGAGAATACTGATTACCAATTTCTCTGCTTCATCCACTGACCGAAATCAGCCATGGATGATTATGTCATCAGGAAGCAAGAAGCAATCTATCCCTTTGGGGAGACGAGCACTGCTGGACTGAATATGTAACAGCAAATATATGTTTTAGAATCCTCATAGCAGACCCTGCATTGTCACGTAGAGCTGCAGCATTATGGCTGCTTACAGTGTGCGGCTATAATGCTGCAAAAGCACCTTGTTAGAATGCATGTGTCCTTAATTATAGTCTAAATTACTGAAGATTCCTTTGCTAGGCCCCATGCAAGGTATTCCTCTTGGGTTGCCACCTGTCCAGGATTCACCCGGACAGTCCTGGTTTTGAATGCTCTGTTCAGGTTTCATGGCAGCAGAAACCCGGACACAAGATGTCAGACAGACAGGGGCAACCAAAATTAAGATAGGGGCTACTGGCCCCCCACTGAAAATAGTTTCAACTATGATATTTCCATATGAATAAGCCACGACTCATTCGCCCTAAAAAATGTCTGCGCGTCGCTAGAGTGTTCGGGTTTCAATGGAAGAAAAGGGGGCAACCCTATCTTCCTCTAATGTCAAGAAGGAAATTATACACTAAGAGGTCTATTTACAAACATTTGCAGGGCCCTTTGCCCTACAAATACCTGTGAATGTTCATTTAGGGTGAATAGTGCCAAAAACAAATACATTTTTTCACCAGTTCGAATGTAGAGTGTTGTCATGGCACATTATGGCCACTAGATGGAGCCTGGGAGCATAGGTCATAAATATTTATTTTCTGGGTGTCTGACCGAGCCTGGAAGTTTACCTAATGCACTAGACTGCATTGTCAACCTCAAATGCGTATTGAACTATACAGTAACATTTAGATACACTCTGCAACACCTATACAGGGAAGGGAAAGAAGCAATATAAAGGAGACAAATATCATTAAGTTTATCTGACTGAATATCTATTTATGTGACTTTAGTCGGGCTTTACTAAAGGCTGCGAGGCACAGATTGAAATGCCAATGAGAATATCTTCACATATCTAACTATCCAAATTTCTTAGAAAACAAAAAAGTCAGTAGTTCAACCAGCTGCTGTTCAGTCAAAGCACAAAATAAAGTGGGTTTGAGTAGACGTGCCTTTTAAATAAGCACTTTTTGTGTGTATATCTTACATAACGACAACTTACTGGAGATGCAGGAATGTGCCCACCGAAGCTATCAGCATAGACATGATTTGGGAGTCACACCACACTCTGGGGCTTATTTAGAATGTGCTGACAGAATACTACCACTAGATGGAGCCGAGGAGCATAGGCCTATCCTTCTTGGCTCCATCTAGTTGAAGTAATGTGCTGCTAGCATTTTATAAATGAGACCCAAAGTCTCACCTTAATGGCACACCAGAGCAAATTATTATTCACACCAAAATGTCCAATATATGCAGAAAAGCCATGATTCATGTTGACAATTTATCTAAAATGTGAATAAACTTTAGAAAAATAAATGACTCTCATGTTCTTTGTGTAAGTCCTATAGCAGACCAGTCACTTACAGGCAGTAAAACTGTGGTTTTGGGGGCCGGGCTGTCATTACGCCTACTGATTTACTCAGGAGTGTCTGAGGTTCAGGTAGATCATGTCTCACTCCATCTTATTGCTGGCCTAAGGTGATTTTAGGTCTGGCCAAGGTCTAGACAAGAGGCAGCTGCCTTGGGTGCTTCAGCAGAAGGGGGGCTCCAAAAGGGCAGGGCCTGCAAGCTATGCTGCTGAAGTATATTACAGCACATAGGCAGGAGGAACACTTAGGCCTTTTCACTTTGGACACTGAAGGACCTTGTCCCAGCACTGGGTAAATTTACTGAGAATTGTTAATCTAAACTAGTATATGCAGCAAAAAAAAATCTTTAATCATGTATGTAGCTCAGTGAAAGGTGGCCTTTAAAACTAAATTATTGTATACGTCATCATGTTATTGATCTTTCACCTCTGCACCTGTTTGGTGGCTAGGGGTGTCCACAACTTGTGCTGCAGTAAAAGGGGACCCCGGGGGGTTTGTTCTTTAATATCTTTCAGGAACCCTAACAATAAGACCTTCAAAACAGGTCTCTCTACTGTCAACGTTACAGCTACAGTAAAATCAACTAAAACAGTCTTATTGCTTCTCATGCATTATATAAATTATGAAGCATAAGCATAATAAACTGAGCATCCAGCATCAGAAGACCTCCTCATTATGACTATAGGAGATGGGTGGAGCTTGGGCTTTGTGCATAGGCCCTAAAATTATAAGAGCCCTGTGGTTGACCTGTTCCACCACCATCTCCTCACTTTGGGCAAACTGAAATTTAAGCAATACCAAAAATAATGAAATCTTTCTCTTCAAGACACAACAAAATACAAATGATTGCTCTGTCTATACAGGCCTAAGGCACCTGAAATCACTGAGAGCACATATTTTCATGAAGGCCCAGAATTAGCAACTCACTAAGCCTAAAACTGCCCCAGTCCTCAAAACCACTGCGTGGAAGTGATGAGTGTAACTTACAGGGTCATTCACAAAAGGGTGAAGAGTTTGGAGAAGGGTGGAGAAGTGAACAATCTAGGACATGGATAGCCAAACTCCGGCCCTCCAGCTGTGGTGGAACTACAAATCCCATGAGGGAATTGTAAGATTCTCACAGCCACGGACATGACTTCCCGAGAGAGATGCATCATGGGATTTGTAGTTTCACCACAGCTGGAGGGCCGGAGTTTGGCTACCCCTGATCTAGGACAACATAGCTGATCTGGAAAGTGAGCTGAATTGGAGAATGTGTCCAAATCAGCTATGTTGTCCTAGATTGTTCACTTCTCCTGCCTTCTCCAAACTCTTCACCTTTTTGTGGATAACCCTGTTACTGTTTCACAAATCTATTTGCTGTACATTGAATGGAAGCATTGGCACTTTTAGATCCCTTCTAGCAAATAACCTATATAAACATTAAAGTTATTAGGGAGTGACATATTTGCAAAAAGGTCTTCAAGACATCACTGAATAAAAAAAATAAAGTTAATCATCTCTTGGGCACTCCTGTAAAAGTTCAGCTACTGCACATTTTATAAAATTGAACAAAGTTTAGAGGTATGCCTTATTTCTCGTCGTGTTCTGTGAGGCCTCCTCGTGTTTTTCTCCTTTGGATCTATGCTGGTAATGAGGGGAACATTTTCCATTGCCCTCTTCTTCTGCACCCTGTGGAGGACAATCCTATACACTCCGGTGATGGAACTTCGGGAGTCTTTGCCCCGATTGTTAAGGATGTGTTCCTCTGTTATGCCCAAGCTCTCCAAAGTGTTCTTTACTTCTGTTTCATCATCCTTAAGGGTATCAGTGCCTAAGAGATGTTTTGGGTCCAAACTGAAGGGTTCCAAAGGCTTTGGATACTGTATTCCCTGCATCCATTCATTGTTCATGATGTAGTCTACACTGCACCTCTCTGAAGGTACAGGTTTCAGCATCCCTTTAATCAGTCGCTGGCAAGATTCAGACACGTATGGAGGGATGGAGTATGTTCCATCTAGAATGCACTTCTTTAATTTGGCCACAGTATCTGCTCGGAAAGGCATACTACCTGTCACCATAAAGTATAAAAGTATGCCCAATGCCCAGACATCAACAAAAGCACCAATGTAATGCTCATCCCGGAATAGCTCTGGTGCAGCGTATGGTGGAGAACCACAAAAGGTGTTCAGTGTTTCTTCTTTTTTACTGATGGTGCTAAAGCCAAAGTCTCCGACCTTCACGCACGTGTTGCTGGTGTAGAAGACGTTTTCTGCTTTCAGGTCTCTGTGTATGATGTTATTGTCATGCTGGGAAAAAGAATAGAACAGTTAATCACAAGATAATAGATGATGAATTCTTGCTGTAACATTATAAGTATGCTGACTTGGACAATATAGTAACACATGTTGCTAATTCTTGGATAATATTCCTAAAGTGTATCTATAATTTTTAGAATATGTGTCAGGTTTTTTTTTTTGCTGCTGTCCTGTTGGGTGGGCAGATAGCGCAGTTTCCTGCCGCAATATCGCCTGTGCAATTGAACACGTTTGCGGCTAAAAAAGCAGCAAATTGTATGTCGCAAAAAAAGGTACATGTACCTTTTTTTAGCGACTGCTGTGTGGATGTAACCCCATTGAAATCGATGGGGCCGCACGGCAACCGCTGTGTGCAATTGTGCACAAACGCGCAGTCCCGGGACATGTGTCCCAGGATCGCCAAGATCTGAACCTGGCCTGAAGGTAAGGTTGTGGTGCAGTGGAGAGGGTGTGTGATAAATGACCTGCTCTGGGTGTCAGATATGCCAGGTACACTACATTACCTACAGGTGAAACTCGAATAATTAGAATATCGTGCAAAGTTCATTTATTTCACTAATGCAACTTAAAAGGTGAAACTAATATATGAGATAGACTCATTACATGCAAAGCAAGATAATTCAAGCCGTGATTTGTCATAATTGTGATGATTATGGCTTACAGCTCATGAAAACCCCAAGAACCCCAAATCCACAACCTCAAAAAAGTAGATTATTACATGTAATCAATAAAACAAGGATTGTACATAGAACAATATCGGACCTCTGAAAAGTACAAGCATGCATATGTACTCAGTACTTGGTTTGGGCCCCTTTTGCAGCAACTACTGCAATTACTTTTGCACGATATTCTAATTATTCGAGTTTCACCTGTATTACTTTATTAATATATGTACAACTTACTGATCATGCTAATGTACCATGAACTGAAGATAAATTCATTTTTAGTAGAAGTTCCCAGAGATCCATAAACCTGTTCAAGGGTTCCTCTATGGTAAAAAGTTTCAAAAAGGCTTCTCTAACCATTCCCTGCTCTATCAAAAAAATAACATCAAACCTCTTGGGTGGAGTTAGTGGACGTAGGCGAGCGTTGTGCATGAACTGTTAGTCTTGGAAACTCCAGCCGGTTGGAGTGCTCACTTTATCGAGGTACCACATAAAACATGGCCAACAGGTTTCAGGGAATTTGGCTGGAGTTAGTCAGTGATGTTGCTAGTTTCCAAATAGTAATTTCCCTACCTACCAAATCTACATTGTATTATTACAGACGTGACCTCACTACTCACCACATGCTAGAAGGTCTTTTACGGGTTGTCAAAAGAAATGTATACATGTATCTTGTGCATTATCCGTACATGAACCTGATAGAAGGACCTTACCATGTGTTTCACAGCAGATACTATCTGTGAGAAGATCACTTTGCTTTCCGACTCTGATAACTTCCCTTCGGTGTTAATTTTGGCAAAGAGCTCCCCTCCCGCAGCGTACTCCATTACCAGGTGCAGCTTAGACAGGGTCTCTACCACCTCATAGAGTCTGATGATATTGGGGTGGTGCAATATCTCCATGCTTGAGATCTCACGTGATAACAGGCGTTGGGTTTTCTGGTCCAACTTGGTCTTGTCCAAAATTTTTATTGCAACTCTTTCTGCAGTAAAAAAAAAAGGCAATGTGTTTAGCATAGAAGCCTGTAAAGAGGACCTGTCACGTAAACACAATCAACACTACCATGACAGAGAAACTTTAGTCTTTTTACACTTTTGTTTTTAGATATATGCATTAGACGGAACAAGTGTGCTCTGTAGTTTATTTTTGTAAACACTTGTATATTAAGTGATATTAAAGTCAAAAGTTTTTTAAGCTATTTCAGATGCTAATTAAATCACTTACAATGGATGCTGCTCCTTGATGTTTAAAAGTCGTACCATGCTGCAGGATCAGCTGGTCCCCTGAGCACTGGCCATGATATTCTGTTTTAGGGTGGTTCCTTTCCCTTGCAGGGTCCTATGGAGTCACCCTTCTGTGTGTTAGTAAGCTGTGTGTAATGGATCCTCGCCGTCTGCGCATGTGCAGCCTGCGCCTTCCCGCAATGCTCGGGAACACGCCGTTCCACACATGCGCAAAAGCAGTAACCCGCGTGCAGGAATATGCGCCAACCCGCGCATGCGCAGTACTCTATCAGCACGAAAATCCGCCAAAGCGGCGCACAGGAAATGACATCACTGGCCCTATATAAACCCAGCAGCAGTACCACCATGTTGCTGGTTTATCGTCAGCCAATCCTTGTTCCTGTTTATTGATACCTTGCTTGATCCTTGTGACCCGGACTTTCTCAACAAACCTAGAAGGCTGCCTGCCTTGACCACGGAACTGTTATTTGACCATTCTTCTGCCTAACCCCTTCTTGTACTGGATTTGCCCGCTTGGAACCTGACCTCGGCTTGTCTCATCGGATTACGGCTTGCACGGTGCTCAACACCATTGGCACTCCTGCCACTTGTTGTCCCGCTGGGCTCTGTTCCCATCCTCAGAGTCTCCCAGGACACAAGGTGCAAGGGAAGCCTCCCCTCACATCCGGTCTCCCAGAAAGGTACGTGACACTGTGTAAACAGTGTAAGAGTTTAATGCTACTTTAAACCATTTGTTTGAGTTTGTGTTCCAACTGGCCTCCCAGCACTTTGCAAGGCACCATGAGACCATATCCAATTCACATAAAGCACAGGGTTGCTTGCTTTGCTTTGGAGCAGCAGGTGAGTAAGCCCACACTGCTGCTTTTGCTACTTAAAATTTCTAAACAAGGGGAAGCCAGCCCAACGATTGGATAATGGGAGACTTACATGGAGGATGAGGAGGTAAGCCGTATCCCATTATATCTGTACTCCCAACCAGGACTGTATTTATACATATAGCTGCCCTAGGCTCCCCTAAATGATGAATGGCAAGCCCTGTCCCCTACACTGTGCGATTATCTCAGTAAAACTAATGCTACATCGTGATATTGAGGGGCAACATGCAATCTTGCTTCATATGCAGTGATACTTTTCAACTGCACTGATCAACAAATAAGAGAAAGGAGAGATGTTTTTAAGTTTCATGAACTATTAAAAGAATATCAAACCCAGAAACAAAAACTGAATATACTGCAGCTTATCAGTCCATAGGTGTGGTGGCTGCACTAGTTTTCTTTTTTCAGGCTGACACTTTCTGCAAATACAGACAAATACCTATTGATCCTGCCAGAATTCCATTGTCCTTGTAACTTTCTATGCACTAAACTGAAATCTCAAACAATATTATCAGCTTTCCTAGCTATCATCTGTAAACATTTGCACGCATCCGAATTTCTGAATCCCAATGCATCCGAATGTGTCTGAGTTCGAATTTCCGTTTCCGAATTCTGGATACTGTCCGAATTTCGTTCAAAAACAAAACTAAATCAGACATGTAACTTTTCTGTGTTTTTCGGTTTAATGCATCCGAATGGGTCTGAACACAAATTTTCGTTATGGTAACATGGGAGCCATATACAGTATATACATATCATACTAAAGCTGAGGCTCCCAGACCTGAAAGGCATTCAGGATCCGAATTACATTCGGGAGCTCCCTAATGCCATTCGGGTCTGGGAGCCTCAGCTGTAATAATATATGTACCGTATTTTTCGCTCCATAAGACGCACTTTTTTCCACCCTAAAAGGCGGGGGGAAATGTGTGTGCGTCTTATGGAGCGAATCCCTATGGCCCGACGCCCGGGACAGGCAGTTTAGGGAGCCGGGCGAGTAGTTTTTTGAACATTTAGCCCTGCTCCGGACAAGCAGAGCTAAGTGTATAGTGGGAGCTGCTGCTCGTTTAATACAAGTGATCTAATCACTTGTATCACACCGAGCGGCAGCGGGGATCGTATCCGGGCCCCCCCCGCCGTGGTTTTCGGGGTCCCTCGCTCCTCTGGGGGACCCGTGACCATGGCATGGGAGCTCACCATAGAGCCCCTAGAGCAGACAAAGAACATCCATTCTTCGTCTGCTCTGTGTGATCACTGAGACCGTGGTGCTGTAATCACACTAACTACAGCTGCTGTCACAGAACCTCCCTGCGTCCTATGGACCGGTGCGCCTTATGGAGGGCAAAATACGGTATATGGCTCCCAGAGCCATTCAGAAATTCAGATCCCGAATGCCATTCGGGTCTAGGAGATTCAGATTTAGTATTAATATCTGTATATGGTTTTCTGTGGTATTTGCAACGAATATTCGTAAACTCATCAGAAACTAACGAACATCTGGATTTAATCCGAATCGAGTTTCGGATCCGAATCCAGAAATAATGAAATATCCTAACCAAATTTTTCCTGCAGCTTACATGTCTACTGTAAACTACAGAACACCTAACCATATAATTGCAATGAGGAGAGGTTGAAGTGGTTATAGTCCAAATCAGGAGCACAGCCTGAATAGATACAGTACATTGTGTGAGCATTATCACTCTAGGACAGGAAATGTGTTACTGGAAGGATCACCAGGTAAAAATAAAGGAAAGATAAAAAGAATACAGCCACTATATCTAAGGATTGGTAAGCTGCAATATATATCATTTTTGTTTTTGGGTTTAGCTACACCTTACGAACTATAGTGTTTTTATCCCATGCACAGACTTCCACCTACAGTTCTCTTCCTGTCTTTAGCCACAAATGTCCATAGAAGGCCAGAAGACAGAAACAAATGAAAGAAAAATTATTCCAACTTGTAAGAAACGAGGCTTGGTGCTGCACCCATACGGTGCTTCTCTTGGTACTGGAACCATAAGTGCCATTATGGTAACTGCAGCCCTTTTGCACATATTACACATTTACCCGCTACATGTTGCCCACCAGGAGTTCGCTGCAGTGCCCATTACAGGATGGCGGCTCCCCAAGAAATTAAGGAAATAAAAAAAAAAAAAATGTTTCTATTTATCTAAAATCTATTGGTTTACTGGGCTACTAAAGGAGAACTATGGGGTTAGGGCTTTTCCCCATAGTTCTCCTAAGGGTAACGGGAAGACACAAACTAGCGCCCTCCCGTCACCCAAAACGCCCCAGCTGGAACGGATCCCCACAATTATGTCTGGATCCACCCAGCTGCGTGAGTGACAGCTGGCTCTGCCTATCTAGAGGCAGAGCCAGCTGTACCCGCCCCGTCCGTTCCGCCAGTCCGCGCTGGAGGATCGGACCTGGGGAGGGGGGAATCCAGCCACTCCCCTGTCACGGCTCTCTTCAGAGATAGATCGAGAAGTGAGCGAGCGAGCGCCGGTATGTGTTTGCTCACTTCAGGATCTACTGAGCCGACCTGTGACAGTCTCATTGTCACAGGTCGGCTAGAACTATGAGGTGAGTGAAAAGCAGTCACCTCATAGTTCTCCTTTAAGTCTGCTCTGCTGGAGAATATAAGTGTTTTTATAACATTCAAGTGAGATTTGTTGCAAAAATAGCTACTATACTTAATGTCATATTGTACACTGGTTAACCGGGCTATTGCCTATTCCGATACAGAATACACGAGTCCATGGATGAATCCAATGTTCATGATCCTTCTAAAGTTACATCATGCTATGTCATGACTTTAAAGCCCAATTAAAATACATTCCAGGTACATCAAAACAAAAAGTGTGCAAGTCTTATAGTTCATTTTCTTTAGAGAGCAGCCACAACCTGAGTAGAAAAGTCTGCCCCCCGCCAGCATGCTGCAGAGTGGGACCCTTACTCTTTTTGTGGAAGCAGTGGCCTCTCTGCAGAGGTCTGACATGCCCCCTGCTGAGTAAGAACTACAACTCTACAATGAACAAAGCTCATGCTCCCTGTTATTGAAGATCTCTAGCACTAGCTCTGCTGGCAGGGGACAGTCTTTTCCATTCAGACTGTGTCTGATTCTGAAGAAAAACTGTAATTTCCTTTGTCCTTTTTTGGTCCTTTACTACTCCCCTCAGTTCCAAGGCCCGAGAAGACACCTTGTGGGCAGGGGAGGACTGGGAACCTTTGGTCTGAGGGACTATGACAACCAAGTAACTCTTTTATAGTAAGTACAGATTTGTGTGGGATGAGTGCATCATGCAAAGTGTGCCATGGTGGACATGATGAAAGATATGTGTCTCAGTCCAGTACAAAGAGCCTCTGTGATTGGTTATGCTAGTATTTGAGGAAAAGGTGGGCCCTTTGGAGGGCCTGTTGAGGCATTGCCTCCCAATGTTCCTCCATGATGCTGGCTCTGCTACCATGGCATTGTGGTAATTTGACTTCACTGGAGACTGCAGTGAGTCATGTTTTTAATCAGACAGACCCTGCCTAGTATAGCTACAGTGATATAAACGTTATGAGTATAACACAATCAAGAAGCAGAGTCTGCATATGTGATGAGCAAATGGAATGAATGCCCATTCTCTCATACTACCGTAGCAGTCATAACAACAAGACTTTTCAAGTGTATCCATAGCCAAAACTTGTTTTTAGTTTTGGAAGTAGTGGGAAAGGCTTATTACCCCTGTCAGGTTTTACTGCTATCTGGGGCTCCATTAGAGAAAACAACAATAAAAAGCTGACAGAGGTTTTAGCGTTACCCTACTTAACTTTAAAAAACATTTTGGTTGCCCAATCTCTGTACAATCCCCAATATGTAATGGCCTACCTTTCACTTTGGCAGACCAATGCATTACATGGTTGTTCATAGATCTAAAAGAGATTGGGCAATCAGCTTTAGAAACATGGGTGCCATCATTCATCATGGAGGCTAATATCAGTTCAAACAATTTACCTTTGGTAAGCACATGAATCCCGAGTTTAACTTGAGAGAAATTCCCACTTCCTATCTCTCCTCGCAGGCGATAAAAGCCAATTCTTTTGCCAAGAGTGAGCTCCTTGACCGTCTTCTCATCATGTGACATGTCATGTGTCAATTTCTCAAAGGGAGTCAACTTGCGCTGCTTCCCCTCTCCATCCTGCTCAGAGCCGTCTGAGCGGGTATAGTCCTCCAGGCTGTCTTGCCGGTTCCACCGGGCGTACCTCTGGTTCCCTCCTCCATTCACGTACATTGCTGTCATGGTCAGCATTTGGGCGTCTTTATAAAAGCGTCTTTCTAGGGCAAAATTGAAGCCTAGTGGTCACAGTTCACAGTTGCATGATATCCCAAAAAATGCCAAGACTGGACTTTTGTGGCATCCAAAAATGTCCAGAAAAGGGACAATGCACTAAAATTCCTTCCCGTAAAAAGTTGATTGGTGAAAATGAAGTCAAGGTGTCCTTTTAAATACAGTCCCTACAGGCCTTATGTAAGAAATACTGCAGCCCTTCTTGCTTCGTGTACCAGTTCAGGAGTTTCTCTGTCCTTGTTCAGTTTCATCCTCTATCAGTGATCCGTGTTCTTCTTCGTGTCCTCTAATACTGCACCTACTTCTGCTTTGGTGTTCCTGAAGAATCACAGATCTGCAGTGGCTGGCGGGCTGGCGCTCCAGGGAAATAAGTTACTTTGCAGGTCACATGATGTGACACTAAGATTAAGCGTTTGCAATGTCACATTAGCCTCCTTAGTAGACAAGTCTGCATTAGCTGCTTGAGCCTCTCTAAAAAGTTAGCTAGACGTCTGGGTCCACTGAGGAGAAAAACAAAAGAGAATGTCATTAAGACTTATTAAAATCACTTTCCTTAAATGCATAGAGAGCTGGCCTTATAAGGGTCACACTTTCCCTTAGTTCAAGATTGTAGCAAAGGTACTACAGCAATTAATAATATCATTATAATAGCATTTCATTATCTATAAAAACACTAGTACAAATATTGAAGTGTAACCAGTCAAAACTTTTTACGTTTTGGATAGAGTAGGGAAGGCGAAGAACATCTCTCAGGTTTTACTGCTGTTTGCAACCTCATTGGGGAGATTTCCACTAACTTCCTGTCTCTGTGACAATGTTGTCACCTAGACAAGTGCCAGAAAATCTTAAACATGTGTACAGCTGACAGGTTTTGGCTGGAGATGAAATGTAAGCTCTGTCAGAATTGTATTATTAGCAAAGTGTGACTAGGGCGCAAAAGCGTTGAGGGGAGGATAAGAAAATCTGTGACATGTAATGGAGGATATGAGAGGAAGCAAGAGGCATAATCCCAAGTGGAAAGGGATGAGACAGTAGGAGGCAGCAAGAATCAGTGAGGATGGAGCAGGATATGACAGCAGTAGGGTTCAGTGATTGATTGGGATAGGACAACAGAAGGCAGTGGAGATCAATGATGGCAGAGAGCAGAATGGGAAGGTAGTGGGGTTCAGTAAGGTGGACCAGAATGGGCCAGCAGTAGACACGTAGACACTGGAATTTAGTTATGGTGGAGCAAGGTGAGACAGCATTAGCCTCTGGAGTTCAGTGAATGTGGATTGAGATGAGACAGCTGGGTGCAGTGGAGTTAAGTGATGGTGGTGCAGAATGGTGAGCAAAAGGCAGGGACGTTCAGTGATAATGGAGTGGGATGGGGCAGCAGGAGACAGTGGGGTTTAGTGATGGTGGAGTGGATTGGGAAAGCAGCAGACATCAGTGATGGTAGAGCAGGATGGGGCATCATTGGGCAGTGGGGTTTAGTAATAGTGGAGTGAGATAGGACAGTGGTAGGCAGTGGGGTGACAATGCTGGTGCATGGTGATTGGCTGCTCAGACACCCTGCACCGTCCCTTGGAAGAGGGGAGGGTCTTCAGTCCTTTGTAAACTCATGAATTGGAGTCAACACAGGGCTAACTGTCTTCACTACCAACAGCCAAATGGAAGGCTAAACAAACGCGAAAGGAAGGAGTATAAGCAGTTGGTGGGACCGCTATGAAAATGAACCTGTTGCTTTGCTATTCATGGGCAAAGCACACCCTCCCTTTAATTTTAAATATGTTTATATATTGTAGCAGTGCGTGGCAATGCCAGGGTGTCTTTTGGCAATATAGTCACCCAGGTCTCTCAGCCAGGGGGGCTGAGCAGTTCCAGAAAGTGCAAACGTTTACTGGGAAAGAGCTGGCTTTGCAGTTCTTCCCAGGTTTTCCGGATTTGGCTCGGGTTCCTGGAACTGGGAGATTTCAAAGAGCATTGGGAGGGATGAAATCTCCATTCCTGGGTCCAGGCTTTAGTGGCAGCCAGCACCTGATTGTGCACCTGTGTGCATCCCTCATGAGGAGGGTGCTGGAGTGTGATCAGGGCTCCTGCTGGGAAGAGGGACAGGTTGTGTCCTGGAGTCAGGCGGACTCCACCCAGAAGCCAGGACGCTGTGTATGTGTTGGAGGCTGGAAGGCCTAGAGAGGCTGAGAGAGCCAGGCACCCAAGGTGTATGGGTGTGAAATCAAAGGCTGCTGAAAGCTGTTCAAAGTGCCCAGTGTATTCCCGAAGAGATCCTGTTGAGGAAAACAGTAAGGTCCTGGGACTCTGAACAGGATAACCTGTGAAGGGTGAGCATTGGTGAGCCCATATGTGTTATATGCTGCAGCAAGCTATTTATGTTGGACTTCCTTTACTGTCTGCCTTTTGAACAGAAAATAAAGACGTTTTGTTAATGGGAAAGCCTGTGCGAGTGCTCTGTGAGCTCCCCAATATCACAAGATGTTTACCTTAAGTATGAAATTTAAAACCCTCTGAGAAATCAGGCCCAAGCAAGGAAGGGCGGGCAAGGTGTCAAACACCTCCCCCCCAGCTAATTCTCATTTTTATTGTTGAGAGTCAGTACTGACAGAGTGATGGAACCGTATAAATATGATTAGGCTGTAAAGAATAAAGCATTTTTTTTTATCATTCCTCTAACATGCTATCAACTGGGTATTATTGTACCCTGGGTACACACAACCAGCGTTCCAATGGCACAGTATATCAAGACTTACAGAACCTCCGAAGATCATACGTTTACAAACTAGTAACATATAGAGGTTAAATGACATTCCACATCCACCTTGAATATAGAGGAAAGGTTATTCCCAGCACTCGCTGACCCTGACAACACTGTGAGAAAGTGAACTTAGACCGTAGGGTTACCAGCATCAGATGCTTTACTAAGGGGCAATAAATGAAACAGAAGAACTAAAGAGCATGAATTTGCAGGGGAACCGAAAGGCTGCATGCAGTCCATTATCATGTTTAGGTCAGTGCAGGCTGCTTCCATTCCCAGTGTCCCACTGTCACAGAGAAAATGAAGCCACAGTCAGCAAATTTAATGTAATAAAGACAGAACACTTTGAAGCTGTTTTTCATCACCAGAACTCTACAAACATTGTATGACATGAGGGAAGAATAGAAAATATAAATTATGGTTTCAGTCACACAAATAAGTACTAGCACGCACTGTAGAGAATGTTCTGTTTATAAAAGGTTTATTTTTTTTAAATGGACTAATGGATTAAACTTTCTTGTTGCTAATGAATTGTTGGAAGAGCTAAAAAATTCAAGGAAACCTGTTCTGAAAGTCATATTGAGGCAGCCGTTGGCCTTCTCATGAAAGAATGCTAGCTGCCTAGCTGTCCCTGACCTCAATATGTTATAAGTCACTGGCCCGAAGCAAGCATGCAGTAAGCAAAACCATAAATCCTGACCTGCATGCTATTAAAAAAAGTGAGTCCATCCATAATTTCTGTTTTGAGTGGTGTTGGGCAGGGTCTTTATTGCTGTCTACCATGCCTCAGCTGTGAACGGCTCATCTCAGTTTTTCAGATGATCTGTTTTGATAGGCCCTCATAATTTATTAAACCAATATCTTACAGTGGACCTTTCTTTAAAATGTATTGTCTTCTCATTACCTGGCCTCCTCCCCAATCTCTAATAATAATGATAGCTGGTAAAAAATACACTTGTAGAAGAGAAGTTAAAAAGCAGACTTACCTTACAGCCAGCTTCTACACTGGGGTGGGTGAAATCACAATTTTTCCAGCAAGATCCTGGAAGGGACAAGCATACCAAATCTTTTTTCCAAATTCAGAATCCCTAGCTTTCCCAGGGTCTCACCAGAAGAATTGTGGTGTTACACCGTGTAACCCTATCCCGGGTGGCTGGATAAACTGATAATGTCATGAAAAAAATGCCATATCAGAGGTCAGTAAGAACATGTCACAACAATTAGTGGATACAAATATGTGAGCAGCTAAATTATGAAATTCCTGTAAAGATTACATATATCCAACCTTCTAACTCCTGATCTTCTCCATTGGAAAGTGAGGACACCCACTACAATTATGGACCAGCAGGCAAGGAGAGTTGTCAGAGAGAATCAGCCCTCGTTCACACCTGAACGTTTTGTAGCGCCTTCTACGCTCGACGAACGCTCTACAAAACGCTCAAAAATATAAATCCCATTGTATTCAATGGTCTCGTTCCCACCTTGGCGTATTGCATATGCGCGTCTGTCGCGCGACCGCCGCACATTTTTTTTACCGCGATTCAAGATAAAAAAGTCGCGCGACCGTCGCGCGTTTCCGAAGGCTACTTGGCACTATCCCAATGGAAACGCGCAAAAAAAACGGCCCAAAGTAGTACCTGTACCTTTTCAGGCGTGCGCCGTTTTGTAGCGCGTTAGGGACGGGCGGAAATACGCCAAGGTGGGAACGAGACCATTGAATACAATGGGATTTATATTTTTGAGCATTTTGTAGAGCGTTCGTCGAGCGTAGAACGCACTACAAAACGTTCAGGTGTGAACGAGGGCTAAAGTCCGTACATACAAAAGTTCCAACACCCAAGCATAAGCAAATTAATGTGGTATATAAAGTCCGGTGCAGTTATGGGCACAAACTAGGATAATCAATAATGCATAATGAAGCAGAGATAATTCTTGTTATCAAAGCTATCTACACCTAATAAGAGGCATCCTTTGGAGGTAAAGATTTTCGGCACAGAGCAAAGATGGTTCCAAAGAGGTCAAGGAGGCCATTCATACAATATGGCCAAACGTTTGTGGACATCTGACCAGCACACCTACCTATATGGCCAAATGTATGTAATCCCCCCTCCAAATGATTGAGTTCAAGTGTTTCCAGTGAAGGATACTCTTAATGCTACAACATACAAAGACATAATGGACAATTGTGCACCTTCAACCTTATGACAACAATTTGGGGAAGGCCGAGCATGACTGTGCCCCTGTGCACAAAGCCAGCTCTATAAAGTCATATTTTGACAAGTTTAGCCTGAAGGAACGCAAGCCCAAACCTCAACTCAGTTAAACACCTATGTGATGAATTGCAACACTGGTTGTGAGCCAGGTTTTCTTATTCATCATAAGTTCCTGACCTCACAAAATGCTCTTTTGACTGAATGAGAACAAATTCCCATGCAAACAACAAAATCTTGTGCAAAGTCTCCACGGGAGAATAAAGGCTGTTATAGCTGCAAAGGGGGTATGGGGGCCAATACATATTTAGGAGGAACTTGCAGTACAATAAACATTCAGCTTAAAAGGTCTGGGCCCCCTCCCCCCATAAAAATCATTGGCTCTTAGTATTGCGAAAATGGACCTGAAAAAAATAGATTATATATTTACCTAATCCTTGTGTTCCGTATTGGTTGGCGTCACATCCCTATCCTTCCATGAACATTCCTGGGGAACAATAAGTACCCCAAAATCTCACAAGTAAACACTTCATTCTAGGGCATCTTCTCCTGAGATTTGGGCTAACCTGTATTCCCCAGAATCTTGCCAAAAGGAGCGTGATGTCACCCTTGCCTTGACAGAAGATGGAAGTAAGATATGTTTACAATCTAACTTATTTCTTTACACTTTTTTGCAGTATCATGATTCAGTGAATATTATGTGGAGGGAATCTTATTTGCACACTGCAGTATTTTACTGCAAGGTCCACTTTAATGCCCATGGGTTTGGAATGGAATGTTAAACAAGGTTATATAGGTATGATGCCAGGTGTTAAAAGTTTTGACCATAAGGCATATGGTAAATGGTAACATATTTCCCTAAACATAGTTTGGGGCCTGTGATAATACAAACCTGTCACTTACAATGCCCCCTCTAATCATTACGCAATGTCACATCTCCAACCAAGTGACTTCTGTTAACCCTTGCCTCAGTTAGGAGAACAGTTAACGATCAAACTTGGGTTATGTACTACAACCAAAACCTGCTTCATATATGTGACATTATGACAACTGGATTATGGCAGCTGGGGTACTCATAAAGGTTTAAATATTAGGGATTTCCCTTCCATTAGAAGAGCTAAGGACATCACTTAGATGAGTAGTACAGGAATAACCACCAAGTTCAGTTGTATTTCATTAACTAACACTAGATATGCATGGCCTGGATGACTGAAAATCCGTATAGTCTTATCTTAGCTTCCTATATCTAAGAAGCACTCCAATGGAAAGGTTTTTCTTCAAGAATCAACAGTTTTGATTCCTAGCTAATGCAAAGCCAGATGTTGGTGTCACTGTGTACTGATGGGTTCTTAGTAATGCAATGAAACAAATAATTCTGGACTCCAGTTGTTTTGACCTTCATTATGACCTTGTGGGATGTAGTGGAGACACAAGCCACTGCAGAAAAATCTCAGCACCAGAGTGTCCAATAGAAAGAAACTGCTTTTCTGCTTGGGAAAAAAAAAATCTTTGTACAAATACAAAATGCAGATTATAGCAAATTGTATCCTATATCTGCACATGAAAAGGACAACGTTCACTTGAATAATAAACAGGTCTTTTTTGTGCAGTCTATTGATTGGCTTACCTCTGATCTTAACTGAAATAATGTAAATGGGCAACATCACAGACATTCATCTCTTCTGTAGATCATGTCCATGGCAACCTGTACACAATGGACCGCAATAGAATGTTTACAATTATGTACAATGAACCATGACGAGTGTATCAAAGTCGTAAATGCCAGATGGCCACCTGGATAAACATATCAAGAAACAAAACAAATGTTGTGCAATGAAACGTTAGGAAAATAAACATTATACATTATACATCGCAACCAATGAAATGATTGCAGCCGAAGGTGTTGTGCAGGCAAAATAGAATATACTCTTAAGACACTGGTGAATAAAGTGCATCTAAAGTCAATGTTTTTTAGACCCCTTATCAGGATTTTATTACCGTCACTAATGACCATTGTTATTGGGACAGAAAATAATGGGAAATCCAAAATTTTACAGCGGTCACTGGAACAAGAATAGAGGAGAAACCTTGCAATGGGATACCTGTTCTGGTGACAGCTGTCTCTTTTCCCTTCATCTTAGACAGATCTCTTCTCACTTCCTGTTGTGTCTAAAAGTAAAGGGAAACCTTCCCAATTGGACACAGACAGCAAAATAAAAATGGCAGGGTTTTCAATAGGGATGCACCGATACTGATACCAGTATCGGTGTTGATACTAGGCATTTTCACAAGTACTCTGGTGTTCTGAACCAGGCCTCCTACTGACCCTTAACCTGCCCATACACTGTTAGAATTTAAGCCAATTCCTATGAATTGACTAAAATTCTAATCGGCTGCCGGAACACAATAGCCAGTGTCTCTCCTTTTCTCCCTGCCGAAGATCTCTACTGCGCATGCACCCGCCCTATTATCCCGCTCAGCCGCTCGAGAAGCACCAGATCTTCAGACGGGAGCGAGCGGCGGTGACAGAGATAAGTAATTACCTTTCTGGTAACTTTTATTTTTTAAAATATTTTTGCATATATTTACTGCTTGCTAGCTAGCAGTAGATATATGCAACAACAACAAAAAACAAGTGTTTAATTATACTTTGAGTTGCCACCAATCAGATATGTGATTTTAAATAAAACTGCCTTCTGAAATTATGAATCTGATTAGTGTCTTTGGGCATCCCAGATATTCCTAATTATGGCAATGTTATAAACAATACAATGTACAATGTACATTGTCCCTCTCTTTGGTTGGATATGTTATCTCTGATCTAATCTAATGATTTGTCCTAGGTTTTAATGTATTTCCTTGCATGCAATTAACATGACCATGAAGCGCACAGTACAAAAACATGGACACCAATTAGGGATGCAGCGATACAAAGTACTGTACTCAGTACAAGTACAAGTACAGATAATTTTCCCGCTCCAAAACTAGACTAGAGAAAAATGCAAAATTCAGGAGGCAGCTGTCATTTGTAAGAAGCACGCGGAGCTCCTGGGATTTGTACATCTCTGTTTTAATATATGATTTTGTTTTTAAAAAATAAAAGTGATGCACTGATACAATGTTTTCAAGTACAAGTACTGATACTTGCCCAAGTACTTACAGATACGAGTACTGATACATTTTTGTTTATTGTCATGTGACATTTTTCTAAAACAATACAGACTAATGATTTCAGGACAGTGGTGGAACGCCAGAGCCAGGTCCCAGCTGCGACCCCCGCAACCCTGGTAATTCTCATGAAAATGCCAACTATCGCACTGGTATCGGTGCATCCCTAACACCAATAAAAGCCAATCTTTGATCTAGTGTGAAATTATATGCAAGCATAATTGCCAAAGAGTTACCAGACTCTGGAAAGAGAACATAAACCAGCTGGCTGCAGCCGCTGATTCTGTAACACTGAATTATGAGGATATATTATTTTCCATACTCACCATGTTTGCTATCACCTAGAACTGAAATACACAGTTAACACCTGCTGACTACTTAGCACAGGATGGTTAGCAGGATGTGGCTTTTAAATGGGCAGTCAAACCAATATTTTAGCTGGAGGATTATATTTTCTTCCAAAATCTTATATCTCTCGCCACTAACATCTCTACCCCTGAGTTCCCCGCTCTGCCCACTTGCCAAGGCTATCACACGAAATTCAGTCTTCCTGATTGAGTTAATACTTTATTTTACATCATGAGTTCCAGTAGGGAGAAGTCCACTGCAGACGTACCCAATATATGTATGATGCTGGTCGGTAATTCATCACACCAGCATCCACTCCTAATTGAATTACGAGTTTGGTGTAAACTCACTCTTTCAGGCTAAAGCTGGCCATACACCTATAGATTTTGGATCGGAGGTTTTCGTTGTTGCCAAGAACCCTCGTTCGATTCCAGCTCAAATAGCCCATCAAGCACAGACCAATGTCGATTTCGATAATCGTTTGTTAGCAATAACAACTTACCAAATTTTTTGTCGATCAACAGAATTGATTTTAGTTTACGCTTGTGCAGTGTTGTTGGTACAATTTTTTTGTTTGAAAACGCCACTAATCCATCGATTTTCGTTCCATTTGAAAAAAGTTTTCCAGCCTCACCCTTTAAGAAAATTAGAGCGGGAGTACAGTAAAAACAATTGTTGGTGTCCCATCAACTGTGTGATTATCGTTTCAAAGACCATTTGTGGACAATTTCCGAATGTATGTATGAGTGTATGGGCACCTTAAGCCAAATTTTAATAGGAATCAGTATCTGGTTTTCCCGTTAACTGATGCCAACTTTCCCAAGTAACTTTCTATAATCTTTACAGGACCTTCCACACAAAAGGGGGAATTTATCAAGACTGGAGCAGACAATATTAGGAGCAGTTGTGCATGGCAACCAATCAGCTTCTCTTTTCAGGTTGTTCAGTTTGGATTTGAATATGAGACAGAGAAGCTGATTAGTTGCAGTGCAAATCTGCTCCAGATTTTGTCTGTTCCAGTTTTGATAAATTCCACCCAAAGTGTTTTGTGTATTAAGGCAACCCATTCATTTTATTGGGCTAGTAGTGCAACTTAAAACACAACAAAACCCCTACAGAAGATGTAATGCAGACAATTCTTGCTATGTGCATTATGGTGTGTAGTACTGTCTGCAGGTACCTGAGCAGCCACTGAAAATGTGCTTTGGGGTGCCATTCTAAATGAATAGCACCACAACACAATGCACATCATATTGTGTGTTAATGCGTCTTGCAGTAATGCACCGTTTGAGGCACTGACTTGAAATGTAGCAAGTAAAGTCACCATTCGTGATTTGTATACTTGCACTGGCCAAGCTACTAGAACTAATGAAGCTCACAGAGATCAGCAATGGCAGCTTACATATTTTCCTCAGTGCAGGTTGCCTTTAAGTCCTGTGATCTTAACCCTTTTCTCCCTCTTCACCATTTCTAGTGCAGACCTAACATGCTGCTTTCTCCTGTCACTCTGATGCACATAAATAAAGTCTATTTATAAGTCAGTGTTTGTGACTTATACATGCATTACATCACTCAGGAATTTCACCAGAATTCCCAGCTCCACAAAACTGATTTTAAAGGTAGACGACAATGTCACACTTCTCCGACAGATTTTCCATGTTAAGTAATTGCCTAAGAAGTGGAAAATGGTGTATGTCTTCATTGCAGCCTTTAGAGAGGGAGCAGAGACAAAAAAACAAACTAGTATTTGATTAAACCCACTGGTGCTCCCTTAAAACTAGAATATGTATTATTATGTATTATATGTATTATAATGTGATGCCCTGGCTGGCAGGATTGTGGACGATACATACGCGTCATCCAGGTTTTTCACCTACACATGGTGAGGGGCTCCAGGATTTGTATCTGATATGGAGAAAACAAACGTTGTTGTTTTCTCAGACCTTAAAAAAGTTCAGGGTCATGGAGCCAGAAGGCTTTGTAGAGCTCTGGGTGGGTTGAAGCCTCAATTCCTAGGTCCATATCTCACCTGGTAGCCAGAACTCATTATTAGCCTCAGCTGTCTTTAAGCCTTTTATATACAGTATGTGAACTGATAGATGTTCAGCTATCTTTCTCTGTCTCTGCTGTGAGAGCCTTCTGCTGGGTGAAAAGGTTATCTGCTGACAGAATGCTAAAAAAGGTACAAGAGCGACCTGTTTTTTTCGGTGAAGTCATTAGGGGAGACACCCTGTTACTCAGGAACTGACATGAGATTATTAAGTGGCTCAGGTGAGCAGTTTTTTTGTTTGTTTTATGCAATGGTCTTGTTGTACAAAGCCTTCCTGCAATGAAACGGGTGTTTGCTGCTTTTCTGCATAAAATTGCAGGACCAACCTACTTGGACTGTTTTTGGGTGTCTCTGTCTCATGCCATGGTTTACCACTGTACACTACCAGTTGAGCCTGTCTCCTTACAATACATACTGTATATTGTGAGATTTAGGCTATAAATAAAGCTTCCAGGAATATTGTTAACTCTAAAAAATATTTGGGGCTCCTGCACACGTTTATTGATCAACAGAAATACCTTTACACAAGAGTTGCCCTCGCAAGGGTTCTCAGCATCAAAAAGAAAAACATAACACTTCAGCCTCCTGGGTATTTGGTCTGCTTAGACACACAGTCTGTTTCAGCACATACAGGAACTTTTTCTCTCAGGCGATGGCCTTGTTAGAGCTTCTGTCTTTGAGGCCAGACAGGAGGAACACACATTCTCCTAGTGTGTTTGTACACACACACTGCTCCTTGCTGTAAGACTGTCTCCTGGAGAGGGAGGAGAACTGACTGCCTTTTGTGGGGCAACAGCCACCTGGCAACAGTCACCTGGGATGTACCAACTGTTTCGTACGACCGCGGCGGACCCTGCAAGGACCAGTCACGGACACCTTGCCGATCCCTGACGGGGGGCGGGGGGTGGGCAAGTGGAAACCTAGGAGCGAGGACCAAACCCTGTGTCGAGCAGTTTGAGGTGGGAGCCATAGAATAATAGTGAAGCCTTGTATGGAGTAAAGAACCGCAGGATTTGGGTCACTTGTTCACCTAGACACTGCCTCACATGGAGGCCCCACAAATGCACAGGGACTCCTGTCCTCCAAACACCTCAGAGCCACCCGTACCCAGTACCGCACAGGGTTTGGTCTTCGCTCCTCTCCCCACGGGAGGACTGTTTTGGTGTACTGCCTGGTTGGGGTCGTCTTGGATACACGCATGTCAGCCTGCTAAATTGATTCTCTACATCTCCTGAAGAAACGCCTCTGAGCGCGAAACGTCGAGACAAATATTTGCTCCCCCATTCTCAACCATCCTTATTCATGTATCTATTATTCTAATCATGCTATTAATTAACCATTCTATCATGTATTCTTGAATGGGATGTTCATAGGTGGAGTAAGCAAAGCCTATGTCCCTCCACTTTTTAATGAGCCCAAATTAATTTTTCAATCATGTATTCAATGAATTTTTCAATCATGCTATCATGTCTTTCTTGAAATGGGTGGTATAAATGGAGTGAGCGTATAAGGAGACATCTGATCAGGCGGTTGTTTTTATTACTTGTACTGTATGTGAATCAATCTTTTAAAATATTACTAAGATTAAAAATACTTTTTTACTGCTAAATTGCTTTGGATTTGTCATTAGGTGCCCAAAAAACCCCATCTTTTTTCTTTCCTTTTTATATCAAAGTTCTTAGGGGTGTGGCACCAACTACTCAGGCCCCGGCCATAAATACTAATTTAAGCTTAGTTTATATGCAGAGGACAGCAGCTGTTCTCTGCAAAGGTTTCCCTCGCCCCCACCACAGCGTCGGGCCCCTATTCAGCCTTTGGCACCACCTGCTTGCTGCTACTGTACTGATCTCTGCAAAGGCTTCCCTCGCCCCCACCACAGAGACGGGCCCCTATTCAGCCTTTGGCACCACCTGCTTGCTGCTACTGTACTGATCTCTGCAAAGCCTTTCCCCACCCCAGCGTTGAACCCCTATTCAGCCTTTGCCACCACCTGCTTGCTGCTACTGTGCTGATTAATAAAGTTAAAAAAATAAAGTAAAATTAATAAGAAGTAAAAAATATGTTAAAAAATAAAGTTAAATAAAAAGTAAAAATGTTAAAAAAAAGTTTAAAAAATAAAAAGTTAAATAAACTAAAAATAAAAAGCCCCCATAAAATGAAAGGCCCCAGACCCTGCGAACACGCGCATTTAAAAAACAAAACAAAAACAAAACATAAAATAAAATATATATTTTTTAATACTCACCTGATCCCTGGATCCACTGACAAGTGCAGTCTCCCGTCTCCCACGCTGTCAGAAGCTGCATACAGCGTGTGCTGGTTACTACTTAAACCGGCGTGCTGTGTGCAGCTTCTGAGAAGATACACTATTGGCATAGCGGGAGTGATGCAAAATGCACAGCCGGCTTCCCCGCTATGCTAATAGCGTATCTTCTCAGAAGCGGCACACTGCGCGCGCTGGTTTAAGTAGTAACCAGCACACGCTGTATGCAGCTTCTGTCGCAACTGCAGGGCGCAGATGCCATCCGCACTTAAATCAACTCTCTGCACACATCGGTTGCGACATGCAATGAAAATTATTAGTGCCAACCCAGGTCTGACTGTGGTATCTTATGTGCCCCCCCCTATATATTGTTCCTAGAGTCGCCACTGCCTGGCAATCAGTATCACACCAGCTCAATCAATGCTGAACCCTGCCCATTCTGCACCATAAAGGTGCCCATACACCTTACGATTATCGTACGATAATCGTATGCGATCGACTTTTCGTACGACAACCGTAAGGTGTGTATGTAGTGCCCGACCAACAGTACTGTACAATCGTACGACTTTTGACGCTCGAGCATGTTTGAAAACTTTGGTCGATCGTACGATGTTCGCATGGTTGGTGGCGTTTCCGTCCGTCAAAAGTCATACCATTAACACTGCTCATGCGCAAACGAAAATAAGTGCGGTCGATTACCGCAAATCGTCCAGGTGTTTTTTTAACTACCGCCGATTGAACCTTTTGATAATCGGGGCAGGATGGGGCCGCCATACGGTTCGATCATCGGACGAAAAGTTTCGTCCGATAATCGTAAGGTGTATGGGCACCTTTACACAGTGACATTGCATTATTCTGTCACACTATATCTTGTATTAGAATTGCGATTGAACACAGGCATAGATATATAAGTGGGTTCTCTCATGATATGTCCCTAGGAGACTTGCAAGTAGTTATGTAGGAACAGGAGCTAGGCCTCTATGTCTGGGAGTCCCATAGGGGCTTCTTAGCCATATCAAACACCCTTTCCCATACCCTCTCCAGCACTGTGCTCATTCTTCTAGAGAAGAGGACTTACTCTTAATCTGCATCTATATATTTAGCTGTCTTGTCATATGTCTATCTATGTATACAGAGTTAATCAGTGTTTGTAAATGGAAAGTAGCTGAACGAGGGGCCCAAAGATTGTCTCTGAACAGGGGCCTGTTGGTGACTATGCCCTTAAGTGCTTGACAAATAAAGAAACAAAGCAAGCCAAATGTTAAAGCAGATGTAAACCCTAACCACATGAAATGTAGTTTGTGTATCATCAACAATTGCCAGTTTCTTTGCTGCTACTTCTGTCTATATGCATGCATTTCATCAATGGCTGCATGGCATTTCTCAGGGTGGGATTCCTGATGACAACGGTGGACCGTACTTACATAATGCACGTGAGCAGAGCCAGTTGTAGTAAAGACTGGAAAAGTGTGTGACAGGGTGACAGTGCATGTACTGGGAGACAGAGACAGAGAGTTGTCACCTTGTAATAAAGTACACCCCGTAATAAAAAAAAAGTACAATTGGTTGTAATGTAAAGATTAATCTTGTTTTACAAAGGTGTTGGGGCCCACTAAAGCAGTCTTTGTCCTGGGTCTACCTTATGCACCCCTTGACAATTATTGACCTTTAGCAAAACATATTAGGTAATAGAGGTCTAGGCATTCATTGGGTGAAATGCAACTTGGTGTCCTCTGACTGTAATGATTACCATAAGAGAACTGAAAGTCGCGTCTCATGGCTGGACAGGATTAGGCATAAAACTCTTTATGACATGCAGGTGACAAACCTGCAGGCTTATGCAAATCCACCAATCCATTAACAGCCTGTCATCAGGAACGGTGCCAGTATGCATTGTTCCAAAGCACAGGACATAGCCTAATGCTGACTACGGAAAGTCAGGCGTGCTGCATCAGCCGCAGTAGATTCGGTGGTCAGTACTGGAAATAACCATTTGTCAAAAACTAATTACAGTAACAAGTGCGAGAAAATCAGAGCTGTCATCTCAGCTTCAGAGAACACTGTTCTAGATTGGAATCAGACTTTTCCAGCTGACTATTAGATCTGCAGCATCACTCCGAGATGTGGAGGACTTGATACTTTTTGTCTGATGGGGACAAGATGTAATAATGACCATGTCACTGCAGTAAAGATCATAAATAAAATATATATTGCGGTAGAGAACCTAAAAGGTAGCAGCCAGGAAGACTCATAAAGTTGGCCATTTATATATTTCATCATTTTCATCAACTGGTTTTTAAAAAGTTGGCTATCATATCATTCATGGATACATTCTGGAGATATTCAGAAGAGATGATTCATGAATGATGTTATTTTAGAGGGTTATAGCATCCCACACACATATTACATCCTTCTTCTTTTGCCTTCAGGAGCAGATAACCTAGAGAAAGGCACAGCAAAGTGGCGTCAATTTCAAATATCGTCATTTCTGTATAGGTGTGGGGATGGTATGTGCAATATTAAGACAACCACCAACCTGCACCAACTCACAAAAATGAAACTCTCATGGGCAAGAGAAGGCGTTACATCAGAAATGGCTGAAGTAAGAAGGCACAATGAAGAGCAGGAAAAGATGGCAGTGGTCGGGGAGTATGGACCTTGCATCAATGGAAGGGGGGGCAGACTAATCGTGTGGCCTTCATTCTTCCAACATCAATGACCCTTTAAAAATGCATTCAAGTACCCTAAGTATTACCAAAAATGTACCTTATTTGTGTATCACTCAGCTGTAGATCCTCAAATCATCTTTGAATTGGTGCTGTCAGGGTACCATGCACGGGTATCCCCCCACCGCATGCAGGTACCCACTCAGGAGGACCAAATTAGTATGACCACACTAGACACAGTCATACTAGACACATGAGTTGTATACAAAAGCAAAACTAAACATAACACCCAAAAGCAAACACATACAAAAGGAAAATAGGAGCAATAGCTTAATACACACCCAGGGTATGCAAGCGAGGTAAACCTAGGGAGTCGGGCAAGACTAGGGGAGCCAAAGGACAAGTGTCGGGGTACAGGTAGGTAAGAGGACTCAGGCTGCAAGCAGGTAACAGGACTCAGGGCTGCAAGCAGGTAACATGACCTGGTAACATGACCTGGCAACAGGACCTGGCAACAGGACCTGGCAACAGGACCTGGCAACAGGACCTGGCAACAGGACCTGGCAACAGGACCTGGCAACAGGGAAAGGCGACAGGATACTGAGCCACAGTCTTGACTGCAGGGAGGGATTAAATACCCTCCCAGGGAGCACCAAATGGTTGATAATCGCTGGCAGCTGGGAGACACCCGCAGGTGAGCACTGGAGTCGCAGGTTCCAGCACCACCCATTGGTGGTCTGGTACCTGACAGTTTCTGGCTGCCTGGAGACACCTGCAGGCGAGCACAGGAACTGCAGGACCTGGCTCCAGCGCCACCTGGATCCTGACAGGTGCTGGCACTGTCCTTCCTTCTGGAGGGTGGCTACTTTTGTTCCCTATGGTCCATGTGTATGTTGTAAAGTAGTCACCACTCCAAGCTCGCTCCCGTGATGGACTACAATTTCAATAAAAATAAGTAAGAGACTAATTACATGAGATTGTAGTCCATCACGGGGGTGAGCTTGGAGCGGTGGCTACTTTACAACACACGTAGGAACCATGGGGAACAAAAGTCTGTCTCTGTCCACATTGGAGAGATTTGCCATCTCTTCATGTCCTGGCTGGTGACACATAGAATGCACTAACAGGAGTTCTATCCTTTCCCCACTCTACCCACTAGAAAAATTGGCTGTAGTTGGGCTTTAACAGTTGATTTATAACAGAAACGTTCAAACTAAAACAAGTTAGGATAAGAGATATTTTCTTATTTCAGCCGTCTATTAGTATTATGCAGATAATATCATTAGTCCATACATGGCAATGAAGGAAACACATCAAAGTCCAGCTGCACTTCAAAGCTTACAAGGCCGCCTGTATCACAAATGATTTTTCAATGCTTATTCAGGCAGCGTAGTTCTGAACTATACTAAATTAATTTAAAGCTTTATTTCTTATGATGTTTGAGCCAGCCAGGACCTGCTCAGCCACTTTGAACTTAATTTGTCATCAATTAGCATTGCAATCGCCCAATAATAAGGCAACATTTAGTGGAACAGCATGATCTATGACTCTATCCTCTTTTAGCAAACGGTGTGCAGGAAATGAACAGTGTATAAAATGTCCCCACAATTAGACTGAGGAACTCCTAAAACCTACTCATTTATAAAACTCCTGCCTGGTTTATAGTCGGCCACATGCTATTCGCAAGGTACTACACCACTAGATGGCGCTGACGAGTATAGGAATTTCCTATACTCGTCAGCTCCATCTAGTGGCACTTGTGCCATGCAAACAGCATGCACCTGGCATATAGATTTTATGAATGTAGTCCATTCATTTTTATAAATGAAACCCATAGACCTATATAGGTGCCCAATATTCACGCTGGAAAACACAACTGATAGAGCGCACTCCTGTGGGACGGACACAACTCCAGAAAGTGACTGCTATGGAATGGTGTGCAATGCTCCTCACTGCAGGGGGAGGGACCCTGTATATATCACAAACACAAAATAAAACAAATTGCTGAGGAGCGCAACTACCTAAATGCAAGCTAATAACCAAATTGGCTAACAACGGAGTAACACAATGGGCTGAGAAACATGAATGTCATATAGAGTGCTGGCAGTGTACAAGAGTGTAACATAAAGGGGGAATGAGGTTGATGGAGTCTGAGGACCCAAGAACACTGGATATAGTTGCAAGCACTATTTTGATTGCACCGGACCGCAGTGCAGGCACAATGTGCCTTGCGATCCCATGCGGGCGATCGCATTGCGGCCTACGGTGCCATTCACTTCAATGGCCTGCCATGCCCCCTCCAGCCCGGCAAAAAAGTGAGCCGGCCGCAAAGCGAGGCAGTGCGTTCTGGCCAGAATCGGACCGGAATGCACTGCTTATGGTGTGAACTAACCCTTACATATTTCCTCTCAATGTCTGTTGTATCTCTTGGACAAGAAGTGAAGAGAAATCTCCCCAGTGGGACCAGGCAGACACAGACAGCAATAAAGAAGGCAGAGGGTCTTGTCGAGATAGAGCCCTGTAGAAACCTCATTTTTGGGATGGAGAATTAGTAATACTTTGATGCTCATCTACTGTGCAGCACTATGAAGTAGGGCATAGAGTTTCTTTTAGTTTTAAGTGACACTAAATTCAGGAATTACATCTTAAAAATGCTTTCAAAAACCTTAACTACTAACAATACTACAATATTTGCGTATCACTCGGCTGTAGATCCTCAAATCATCTCTGAATTCATGGCTGACACTGTCCTTCCTTCTGGAGGGTGGCTACTTTTGTTCCCCATGGTCCCTGTGGGTGTTGTAAAGTAGCCACCACTCCAAGCTCACTGCCATGATGGACTACAATCTCAGGTTTAGTTTACTAATTTGTATTGTGCTTGTAGTCCATCACAGGAGTGAGCTTGGAGCGGTGACTACTTTACACCACACACAGGGACCATGGGGAACAAAAGTAACCACCCTCCAGAAGGAAGGACAGTGTCAGCCATGAATTTAGAGATGATTTCAGGATCTACAGCTGAGTGATGCACAAATAAAGTCCCGTATTGTTAATAGTTAAGGTACTTAAATGCATTTTGAAGATTTAAATTTGTGTGTCACTTTAACTTTTCAGCAGCTATTTTAGGACACCCCTTGGCCTCATGAGCTCAAAAACAGCAGCGCTGTCTGAGGGCAAGAATTCAGACATGCAGAGACAAATTTTATGGCACGCTTTTAAGCTTTGAAGAGATTCTTCAAGAACAAGAATTCCAAACCTGGCAATATCCCCAAAAATCCGAGACAGTCGGCATATATGGATCTGACGTTCTTTATGCTTGAGCCCCACAAGTGCAAAAGTAGAATTAAATCTGCCTACCTTAAAGTCTGCTGCTGTATTCAGTCTCTGGTCCCTCTTGATGTTGTGGCATATGAAGGTTCTGCAAAAGCTCTGAGATTCTGTATATATAACCCATTCATAATGAAGAATCATACGACTGTATCTGTGCTGCTTATCTGCCTCCTCCTGCCTGGAATACTACAAGTGTTTTGATCTGTCTGTCCCACAACATGTGTGCTTGGCCGAGTGTGTGTGCTGTTTCCTCGGATAAGCCAGCCAGTCTGGCTCTGTATCTTCCTGTGCTGTTCCTGCAAGGCTTACACAATGCACTGCTGTGCTGGATAAATTGTCGCTGCTTTCATAGAACACAACCTCTTCTGGAAAAGTATATTCTGGGAGAACTAACGTGCAGGAGGGTCTTACTAAACCAGGCAATTAAAAAAAGAAGTTTAATGAGAATGTGTTCAATTAAGGGCATACATAATTCAGTGCTATCTGGGGTACAGCACAGCCCACTGGGATTTTACAGCTAAACTAAATCTGTTGCATGTAAATCAAAATGATGTGGAAGAGACAGGAAGAATGCAGTATATGAATATTACATTTTACTTTGTGCAGTTATACTTGTTTATATGGCAGCAAAAGAAACACAGCACCTGATAGATAACAGTGAACCATGAACACCTCAGCCTTTTGAAGGAGCTCACAAGCTACTGTGGCTACCACATCGTTACGTACGTGAGTAGGACCAGTCTGAGCAGAAGCCACGTAATCCAACTCTATAACATTATAAATGGTTTTAGATTATGGGAGAATGCGAAAACCCAGTGACGTGAAAACCCTTGGCCCTCAAGCCAGTGATGTAAAATGGATAACCAATGATGGCAGATTTGTGGCCACTTTTACCATAACTCTGCCATCATTGGTTAGCAATTTTACATCACGGGCTTGAGGTCCAAGGGTTTTCGCTTCACCGGGTTTTCACTTCACCAGGTTTTCACATTCTCACATTCACATCAATGTCCCTCTAATCTGCTGTCATTTGGTACCTTCTTTTTCTACCTAAGTAGATAACGTATGTCACCAATACGCCAAAGTCAAGGGTCCAAATCTTCTTTATTGACATGTGTACATCTTGTTAATATGCAACACAGTGCCCAATACAGAAGTATCTTAACATCAACGTTGATGGGGGGAGGGCTGCCGTCCTCAAGGCCACCAGGAAGCATCCTCACAAGCAGAAAAAAGAAAAGGGAGACAGCGCCCATTCATAGCGTAAGCATGTAGTTGTCAAAGAAAACAGGAAAGCTGACACGCGTTTCGGGGGAGTAACCATTAAGCATTAGCTCTGAGGAAGGGGGATACTCACCCCGAAATGCACTTTCCTGTTTTCTTTGACAACTACATGCTATCATTGCTCATCCAAATTGTGAGTAGTATTTTGTATGATTTTTTACTCCATTAAATAAAAAAAACGGTCTTACACTATGAATGGGCTTTTTTTCTTTTTTCTTTTTTCTGCTTATGTGTACATCTTGTCATAGAACGGCAATGTTTCGGGCCACTTAGGATCCTTTCATCAGACACAGTCTTTTTAAACCACCCATCCCACCCCCACCCCCCATCCCCGGACAGAGGGCATGAGACATGAGAAAGGCACCTCCCTGACATGATTTTACTTTGTTCAGGTTGGGATGCCTGGAATGGTTATTTTCCACCATGACTTTCCTTTATACTGGCTTTTCAAAAGAGCAAACAAGATAATTAGGAGATAAGATAATGGTGCAAAATAACACATTTGGTAGATAAACAGAACCTTTTCATAGATATCTATACTTCAGACAAAAAAAGGGGGACAACTTAGGAGGAGAGAGAGACAGGCATTTGGTCCAAATGAGGGACAGTTGGGAGGTATTCTATCATGTAGAGGGGTCAGCCCGTAAATATAGTACATAGACCAACAGGAACAATCATCAGTGTATTATATAATGCGTTGCTTTTTTTTGCTTGTCATAGCCAACTTACAGCTGCCTGTATGGCCAATAATAGGATACTTGTGACATTTGACTCTGGGTAATCTATCCAGGATTTCTCCTGTGCTAGGCCCTGTCTTAGTGATATGCCAACAAACATAAACACAGCTGTTTGCTACACAAGTGAAGGATAGGAAGAATACACATGACCGCAGGCGGCCTACCAAATCAAGAAACCGGACTGGACTTAGAGGAATATGAACACTTACATCTACATAAATTGGATAAACTTTTTGCATAATTATTTAGCCTTCATCTTCAGTCTGGTAAAGTGAACCTGTATATTGGCCCACAGTGGGCAAGGTAACAGGTTCAATTTATTCCATGCACCAAATAACAAAATACAAGTTGTGCCAAAAGCCCTGAATCTTTGAGATGTGTTATTGTCCAACCCCAAATTTCAGTAGTCACCGTTTCCAAAAAAAGCAAACCATCATCTATAAAATAGTTTTCTTCATCATAGATCATCAAGAAATGTGATTAAATAAGTTATAATTCTGTGATGTTTTATGTTTATTTATGTACTCAAATGTATTTTTAAGATTTAATCCCTGAGTTTAGTGCCAATGTAATATTTTTTGTCCAGTTGAATGTATTGTGTTGTAATACTAGATTACAGTCACTAGATGGAGCAGAGGAGCATGTGAAATAAATACTTATTTGCTATACTCCTCAGCTCCAAATACTGTATGTTTGTTTTTGCCATTATTCCCCAGAATGAACAGTCAAAGATATTTGTAGAGTGAAGGGCCCTATAATTTGTTTATAAATAAGCCCCAATGTGCTTAAAAAAAGCCCTATCCATTTTGTTTTGCAACCTTTGTTCCATTAGGAAATGTCCCTTCACTTTCACTTTCTGTCTTATTGACCAAATAGCAAGTGAGAGGAAATTTCTCAAGAGTGAGACAATTGGCCTCCTAGACAACTGTCAACAGAATATTTATTTATTTATTTCAGGTATTTATACAGCGCCAACAATTCACGCAGCGCTTTACATAGAGCACATTCGCATCAGTCCCTGCCCTCAAGGAGCTTACAATCTAAGGTCCCTATCTCACATGCAAACATACGAGGGCCAATTTGGACAGGAGCCAATGAACCTTTCAGCATGTCTTTGGAGTGTGGGAGGGAGCCGGAGTACCCGGAGGAAACTCATGCAGGCACAGGGAGAACATATAAATTTGCTATTGCAAGACTCACACAGCTTTTCCCGAGATTCAGACATTTTTATTAACCAGCTATAATTAGGAAAATGTGTGAATCCTGGGTGAAAGCTGTCTGAATTTTGTGTAAAAGCATTTAAAAATAGACCCCTAAAGGCTCATTCAACCCATACACTAAAACAGCCTGTATTAGCGTATAGGCTGGTGTCCATTGTGTGACGGCGGTGGGGGGTTGGGCATGGCATTGTTGCAACACAAGGCGTTATTTATCTTTATTTCTTTGTTAAAATTTTATTGAACTGTAAAAGTGACATTTCATGGATTTATATTCACTGCAGCCCAGCTGAAGTGCGGTGACCAGCGCTCACATGAAGTGAGGCGCAGTTCGGAAAAATGCAGCTTATCTGACTGATGGTTGTATTCGCGATTTATCTCTTGCTTAGATCTCTATGCCTGGCCTAGAGTATAAGCAGACAATCCTTATCAGATAGTTGAACTCACCAAATACCTTTTCATCCACAAAATGCTTTATTTTTTGCAGCAGACAACAGGATACAGCAGATGATGAATGACGGTATTTGAAGGTCAGAGATGATAATGTTTCCAAGCTAGTATGTACATGTGGCCCTGCTATAGGCAGCCATGACACTAAACGACTACTTGGAGGAGAAGAAGGGCAGTACATTACACACAAGGGGAGGGAATTCAGAAAACATGGTGCAATAACCAAAATGTCCACAAGATGGCAGTATAATAACCAGCTATACAACCAGCTGTAATGCATGGCTTAAAGGGTTATTAAACCCTCTGTTTTTTTTTTTATATACCTTATATCTACTGCTAGCAAGCAATAGATATATGCAAAAACATTTTTTTTTAAATGCTTTAAAAGAGGTTTAAACTTACCCTTGTCTTCTCCACGCACTCCCGTCCGAAAATCTGAAAATTCTCAGGCCGCCGCAAAGCATCATGGGGCAGGCGCATGCGCAGTTCAGATGTTCGGCCGGGAGACAAGGAGAGACACAAGGTAAGTCTAAGGATGGCGTGCACCCAAATGCAGACACCGTGGGACAGGAAGTGCAGCACCGCTGGAGGGACAGATGAAAACATCAGGAAAGAAGAAGAAGATTGGATTAAGAAACATCATTTAAGGTAAGTACTAACATTAACATGGGGGGAGGGAAAAATATTATTGACTTTAATGTCACTTAAAGGAAAATTAACTATGTAAATTCTCACTTCACATTAATATAAGTATTACCCATAACTATGCATTGTGTCATATTTTTATACAATTATTGTGACAGCACAGCAGCAAATGCAGCACAACAACCAATTTTCAAGGCTAGATGAAGATTTTCCCTTCTATTACTGTTCTGGTGACAACGCAAAATACAGTGAAGGGAATTTATCAAACCTGGAGCAGACAAAATCTCGAGCAGCTGTGCATTGCAACCAATCAGCTTCTTTCTTTCATTTTCAAATCTTAAAGGAGAACTATGAGATGAGTGATTTCCAATGAGACTGTCACAGGTCGGCTCAGTAGATCGGAAGGTGAGCGAACACATACCGGGTTCGCTCGCCTCTCGATCCTGTCACGGCTCTCTGCCGTGACAGGGGGAGGGGCTGGATTCCCCTCTCCCCGCTCCGATCTGCCAGCGCTGACTGGCGGAACGGACTGGGGAGGGGGCGGGTACAGCTGGCTCTGCCTCTAGATGGGCAGAGCCAGCTGTCACTCACGCAGCTGGGCGGATCTCGTCATCTACGTCACGATCCGCTCTGGCGTCTCAGTATACAGCGAGCTGTAGCTCGCGGTATACTGAGCTTAGGGTAACGGGAGGACGCTAGGAGAACTATGGGGAAAAACACTGACCCTATAGTTCTCCTTTAACTGAACAAACTGAAGAGAGATGCTGATTCGTTGCCATGCACAGCTGATTTTGTCTGCTCCAGTTTTGATAAATTCCCTTCATTATCTTCCCTCACATTCCAGGGACAAGAAGTTCTCACCGCTCCAAACTAAAAAAAACAACCTTTGGATTTAGACAAACTTTAAAGTAACTTCTTGTGAAACACAAGATATAAATGTATCTTCAAATCTATTTTCTCACCCCCCAAAAAAAAGTATTTTAACATAAAACGATGAAATGATTAACATTACTATATAAAATGATGCAAATGACATCCTGTGGGAGTCTATTATTTGATCTGCTTGGGGTATGGGAGATCACAGCTATGTTACTGAAGGGGAATAAAATACATATCTAGACACACAACCAGCTAAGATAACATGTTCTTGGATTCCTATTTATACACTGAGAACAGATTGTACAATACCAATGTATGACGAACAGTATAAAAACCACCGATACATATCTGATAAATATAAAAGGAAAATGGAACACACTAAGCCATGACAAGGATGAAATTCATTGAAGAAGAACGAGACTCAATCAAAAATAAGAAAAACGAAATATATAGAAATATGTACAGTAAATGTTCTATAATAAGATTGTATGCTGGTAAACCAGCCAGCCGCTGATAGAAAGCTGTAGCTTCAAATGAACAGGTCAATTACTGAGGCCAAACTGGGGCACTTAAATTATAATTCCAAGCAGCAACAGAATTCAATCAGGGAGCAGCTACTGCTATCCAGGAAACACAGCAACTGCGCTAAAGTCCTTAAAAAAAAAAAGGTGAACAGAGTGTGACAACATGGTCTTTCTCTTGAGAAGAATGGGCACTTCCTTGAGCAAGACTCCTGAGGAGGCAGAGCACTGTAGTCCACCTAGCTAAAGCCAGGCAGATTCCTCTCCTCATGGTGAGCTGAAGCCGACCAACAAGTACTGGGTTGGGGGCTCTCTCAAAAAGAGTCCCTCGGTTAAGGGGAGGAAGAAATCTGATGGCCACACATCCTCTCCCTCCCTAGTTGTCAGAGTAGGCCCGAAGACCGATAAGTCCTTTTGCCTCGAAATATCCAATGCAATGCTCCCCCTCCACCGATGTATACTTATGGAGATCTGAATTCCACGGCCCCATTGTTTATTTACATCCTACGCCGCAAGTCCTGTATTTCCTGGCTGTGGAGGAACATTGCAGCCCCATAGACTTCTATAGGGCTCATCTATCTTCACCTCACGGCCGACTAGTCCCATAGACTTCGGATTTTTTAATTAACATTTAGCAGAGAAGTGATTTCCCTCAAAAGGCCTCAGTCAGTTGCTTCATTTTGATGATGTCCAATATATATATTTTTTGTAATGTAAGGTGACATATTATTTAACCATTTACATGGACCCTTTCATATACTGCATACATTACTTGTATTTCAATTAACAATTTACCTAATATATGTTCCGTTTCATGTACAGTATCTTTTTATGTTGGAATTCTTTTAAACAATGTTGTATTGTCTATCTATTCGTTGCACATAGAGTGAGTGTCTCTAGCTCGTGTTTCTTGTGATTCACTCATGTCACTTACCTCTAAATTTGCTTTATTTACCGCTCTGTTCCATTAAACTACATTGAATTTAATGACATTTTTGCTGAGGGATAATACGTTATGTAGTTTTCCACTAGCTTACTATCATAACTGTTTTTGCCTTCAGTTTTCATTGAGAGAATTACCTTCAGCATCAATTAGATCTATAATTTATTGAAGGCTTAAGACTATTAGAATTACTACTACAATTACCACTTCGGTGGAACAGGGCGGTACTTCACACATATATATCGTGCACGTAAATTAAAGGGCTTCACCTCTATGAGTAAGCCCAGGTGGTGAAACGCGTGGGAGACGTTGGCGTGTGGGAGACTCATGGTGATGTACGTGTTGCGTATCATACTTTGGATTTCTTCTCTTGGAATTTGTTTGGATATCACTCACGCTGATCTTTTGGAGATTGATTTGGGAAGTGAGAAGCACACTGCAGCCTGCCCCCAGAGTATGAACTAATTGCAGCCGGGGATGGAATAAGAACAGCGAGTTCACTGAGTTCTTTGAAATCGGGTGTTCATATACTTTATATTTATATATATATTGTGTGTTTGTTTATAGCAATATTCATTTAGAAAACATTTATAATTCATTAACACAAATGTTGTCTTCTGCTACTCCTGGTAAAGACCTCCTAATCTGAGAATGTTTGGGACACAGGCAGACTTTCCAGAAAGCATTTATCATGTTATCCTGTAGCTAGGCTACTGCTGTTTCTCTGTCCAAGGAATTCTTGTATAATGACACACAGAGGAACAGACACCCTCCCTGTATAGCCCTCCCATCCTGCATAGTTCCCATTAAACACGTGGGCCATCACCAGGAGCTCCGGGAGAAGCCATCAGGGAGAGGCTTTGCTTTCCATGCTCACCACTGTTCTACATTTATTTATGTTTATGCTTTGAACGTGAAGTGTGAGAAACATCAGTAAGTCCCTAAGGTGAAGAGCTGATTCAGGTACCTCTTGTCTGAAGCTTTAAATTTTAAATCCTTATTTTATTACTTATTGAAGCTTGAACTCCAGTTCTACAGAATAAAGTCTTCAAGTCTCCTTATTTTTTCTAAAGTGACATGGCCACTTTAAGGGCTCTTTCCCCAGATATCCAGATATGTCTGAGAGTGCAAAAGCAGCTTTAACAGGTCAGCTTTGTCTACAATGAATTCTAAATGATCTCAGAAGTTTTTCAGGCTGCATTTATCAATCGAAGCCCATCAATACAGACCCTCAGGGACCCATGCACAGGCTTCTAGTTCAATTATTATTATTGTTACTACTATTATTATGATTAATTATCATTAAATGTATAGATTGTAAGCTCATATGGTTTTAGCTCCCATGCCTCTTATGTCTTATTTTTCTTGCATATATTTTGCTGTTGATATTAGAGATGCACCGATACTGATACTAGTATCAGAGCCGATATCGAGTATAAGTGCTCCAATGCCTAGCCTGATACCCGAACTTCCAGTATCAGGAAGCCGGGCAGCGAGTCATTACATGCTGCCTGGCTTCCTGATTGGCTGGGAAGCCTGCTTCATGCTCCCTCATCACCTGGTGATGAGGAAGCATGGAGCTGGCTTCCCGGGCGCAGTGTATTGACTCACTGCCTAGTTTCCTGATTGGTTGTGAAGCTGGCCAATCAGGAAGCCAGGCAGCGAGTCATTACCTGCCGCCCGGCTTACTGATTGGCCAGAAAGCCGGCTTCATGTTTCCTCATCACCTGGTGATGAGGGAGCATGGAGCTGGCTTCCCTGATAATCAGAAAGCCGGGTGGCGAGTCTTTACACGCCGCCCGGATCCCCAGATATTTTTTTTTCCGGTACTCGCCGATAATTAATACCGATACCGGAAGTCCCATTAGGAAGCCAGGCGGCGTGTAATGACTTGCCACCTGGCTTCTTAATGGGACTTCCGGTATCGGTATTGATTATCGGCGAGTACCGGAAAACAATATATCGGTACTCATACTCGATACCGAGAAACCGGTATCGGTGCATCCCTAGTTAATATCTTCATTTAGGTTGTCAGTAACATTTACTTTATATGGTGCTTATTATTTTATAATAACTGTTGAATAGGGACTTAAAGGAGAAGTAAAATATACTGTACTCTTCCCTCAACGTAGAGCTGGTGTGGGACACTGCAGCTGTCACACATGGGCTCTATATACCAAAGGGTGAGCGATTATGTAATCCAGGGGCTTAACTATAGCCATAGTAGCCTAGGCAGCTGCTATGGGGCCTGGGGTTGGAAGGGGGCCCCATTAGGTTTGCTGAGTTGGAGCTGTAGCAATTGACAACAGCTGTAATCCTCTGTAAAGTCTACAGTGTAGAGGCGACTTCAGATGCACAAGAGGAGTCTTTAGGATCTTGGCATTGTTACCCACAGCTCAAAGAGAGGTCATCAGGGGGGGCCCATTACATTTTTGCTATGGGGTCCCGTGATCTATAGTTACAGTCCTGATGTAATTGCTTACCTGCAGAGAGAAGTGACTGTCAGTCAATACTCATTACAGGGATTCCCTCCTCCCCTCTCTGTTAATCCAGCACTCTTATTGGAGGGAAAGACACAGGAGGGGGCGGGCACAGCAGGCTCTGACTCTAGAGGTGCAGAGCCAGCTGTCAATCAGGTAACAGGGTGGATGCCAAAAAAAATGGTCAGAAATCATCCCGGCTGCAGCGCGTCTCTGCACTGTCAGCAGATAGCGGGCCTTAGCCCGCTATCTGCTGACTTTGGGTCACATGAGGACGTTGGTAAATATACTTCTGTGATCCAAAGGACAAATAAAGCCCAAAAATGGTTTGGCTTTTAAGACTGTCCATCTAATTTTCAATTTAATGTAAATTCTTAAAATTAAATACATTTATCAACTGTGTATTTACATTTCTTCTATTATTTATAAAACAAACTCTTTATTTTACAAATGTACATTTAATACAGAGTGGTTCAGCGCTGGACTCCCTATATATAAAGCCCAGCACTAGCTTTGCTGCACCTGCAGACAGTACAGCAATACACCAGCTATCTGGAACCCTGGAGTATGACTCACGTTCACCTGGGTTGCAATATGATAAATATTAAATATTTATATGCAGCATTTTGTTTGCCTGACTACAGGAGACATTTAGAAAACTAAAAAATGTGTTTTGCTCCTTAACAGAAAAAAATTGATTATATGGAGAAGCACTGAGCTGTACATTGCTTTTACACTATATTGTCCCAAGACAACCCTTTCCAGGAATACCTCCCTAAGACTGGCCATAATATTAATAAACATACCCCAGTGGGAGCCACTTTCTCTCGCTCTCTAACGTGTTATTATGGTCTCTATGGACAGCACTTAATACGGTGTGAGCTCTCTGGTGACTTGTTAGTAGCATATTAGCTGCAACAAGCCTCCTTCCTTTTAGGTGGTGCATAGTGCCTTTTAGTTAAATCCCAGAATAACAAAACCTTTAGAATATATTTAACACTTCAGAGGCTCGGTTCACAAAGCTAACAAACCAGGATAAGTATACTGGTTTTCAACAAAATGCGGCCTTGTATTTGATAGGAAAATGATAACAGACAAAAGCATAGAGTATCTCCAGGGTGTATAATAATACTGACCATTATACATGTCAGTAAAGCATAGCCATACAATAAACATGTGCTTTGCCCACTCGCAGCAAAGCAACAAGTTAACTTTTGTGTCCTCATGTCCAAAGCAGGAATAATCGCCTTTCTTTTGTTCCCCTGCCATTCAGGTGCTTAGTGTGAAGAAAGGAAGCCCTGTGTAAGCTCTGAGTTAATGAAGTCAGAGCTTACACAGGACTGAGGACTCACTTCCCCTTTATGCCATAGCACTTGGCCAGTTGCCATGCACCAGCGCTGTCACAATAAGAGGAAGGGGAGTCAGTTACATACTTCCTCCCAATGATACCCGGGCCTTTTTTTCTTCCCAGAGGCCACTGACCCCACAGCACTGTCGTCTCCCCCTCACAACTGACACTAGGGCATTTATGCCTATAAAGCATCCTATGGTGCATACTCCTTACTGCTGCACTCTGTACACTGTGTTGTACATTGCATTATCCTGACGTTCACCCTCTATGTGCAGTTCTCTGCACTCTATACGCTATGTTACATACTACTTAGCCATAACCAATGAGTTTATTTACTAAACAGTTGATCGGTGCTATGTAGTTTTGCATAAATGGATCCTTTAAGTTTCTGTAAGTGAGCCTCTCACTCATAGCACAGTAATTAAGGAGCATTTTGTGGGTACAAGGATTGCAGATTGTGTACAGTGTATGCAATACATAGGCTCACTCTCTTTTTAACCATGCTCCTTTAAGCCCCACCGAATATTTAGCACAATTTAGCCAAGTCCCCTTTAAGACCATACAGCATGTCTTCTCCATCCCAAGCTATCCTTCTTTCTCAAGTTCCAAAACTCAAAAGGTATGTGCCTGGGCAAAGTACAGATTGCTTCTAGGTGATCTCCACAGTACCCCACCCTTCCCTACTCTATCTAACTGAACTAATGGGGATCTTAAACCTCACATCACTTGACCAAGAAGAAGATGGCAAGGGTAGAGACAGTGGAGGCAAGGAGCTTGGACCTCACATCGCTGGACCCAGAAGAAGATAGCAGGTCCAGAGATTGAGTGGAGGCGGGGAGCATGGAACTCACATCACTAGACCCAAAAGAAGATGGCAGGGGAAGAAACAGAGAGGAGGCGTAAAGCTTGGACCTAACTTTGCTGGACCCAGAAGAAGATAGCAGGGGTAAAGAGGGAGTGGAGGCTGGAAGGTTGGACCTCACATGGCTGGACCTAGAAGAAGATAGCAAGAGCAGAGTGGGAGTGGAGGCGTTTGGTTTGACCATACATCACTGGACCCAGAAGAAGACGGCAGGAGCAGAGAGGGAGTGGAGGCAGGAAGCATAGACCTCCCATTGTGGGACCCAGAAGAAGCTGGCAGGGGCAGAGAGGAAATTGAGGAGGGAAGCTTGGACCTTACATTGCTGGACCCAGGAGAAGATAAAGGGGAAGAGAAGGAGTGGGGGTGTTGAGCATGGAACTTACATTGCTGGACCCAGAAGAAGATGGCAGGGGAAGAGATGGCTAGGAAGAGGGAAGCTTGGACCTAACATTGCTGCACTGAGAAGAAGATAGCAGGGGCAGCGACGGACTGGAGGTAAGGAACATCAGACCTTACATCGCTGGAGAAGAAAACATCCAGAGGCAGGTAAGTGTGCCATGTACAAGTAAACTGTGCATACCTGCCACCCTATCCCCCCATTAAATTCCTCTTCAAATACCTAGGGTCTGGTCTACAAGTGTTCCATGGTAAATACAGCCCTAGACTAAAAGTGAACAAACAACCCCTTGGAGCTCCCACATAGTCACAGAGCCTCATGATAAAATAAATAAAAACAGTTGATGTGGTGGAAGCCAGAGCTGACCAGCTGTAACTTTGTGCAGTCTATGTATTGTTTATACAGTTGCATTGTGTGGCTTGTTTTCACTCACCCTTCTGATTTGGTTATCAGAACTGCGCTGCTTGTGTTCTGTTTGAGTTGGCAATGAATCTGTGATTCCACAGTGAGCAAACAGAACTAACTAATCTGTTTACGAGCGTGAATATTTCCTACATAAACACCGCAGAAAATCACTGCAAACTGTGCAATTCATGAACGCTTTACAAGACTATATAATAAATGCAGGAATGTATTCAATGTGTGCATGATATCTAGGAGCAGGGAAAGCAGAGACCCTCAGGCTTATTCACTAAAGAGAACATGCTTTAGAATGCTTTTTTTAGATAAACATGCAAAAGAGACCAGCTTGATGAAAATATTAGTAGATGTTAAAGCAGAACTCCGGGCAATGCACTCAGATGATTGAATTTGCAAATACCTACTCAATATTAGGCGGGTGTTCATAATGTCATGGCTGATCTGTGTATGTGCCTTATATGTGTCCACTGTTCTGCATGCTACAAGCACAATGACCATGCTCTAACAGCTCTCAATCAATGTTTATGATCGGGAGCCGGGGACAGACTCCTGATCATGTGATCACTGTGACTGGCCAATCACAGCAATCACATGATCAGGATCCCATCCTCACCTACCATCGCTAAGGTACTTTTAAAGGCTTAGCGGTAAGGGGTTAAGGACCAATAGCATCAGAAGGTCCACGTATGGCCCAGGATGCCCCCAATTAGCACGCCTGTTGTAGCTGCTTTTTCAATAAGCTTAACAGCATGCATTTAGACTTTTGCTTCACCCCACGGAAATACATTCATAATGTGCCAATCAATTATATGTTATGGCTTCCAAAACAGGAAGGAAAGGTAGGGTGGGAGTTTCTGATTCTCATGGCATGGCGAGTGCTGAATTCTTCTTAGTGGGATTGATAAACAAATTGCTTTAATGCATGATTAAATGGCAGAGATTACCATGGGTGCTCTTCGGAAACACAAAGTCATGGCTCTAAGGATGGCAGATCAGGAATGTAACTTCTTAATCCGGCCTTTCTGTGTGGTAACATGTGAGCTATCCTTAGAACAAGCACATGGATAGAGCACAGACTGTTATATAACCGGCATGAAAAGGAAACAATTTTGTAACAATGAGCAAAGCCGGAATGGAATCCTAAAACTCCATCACAGAAGACATAAGAAACTCCGAAGCAGCGCTAAGTATATCCAAAGCCAACACTTTTTTGGTTTGTTTTGGATAGAATAGGGAATGGATAAAACTCCTGTCACTTTTTTATTGTTGTCCTTGGAGAGATTGTCCTTCACTTCCTGTCCTGTAGATACAACATAAAAAGAGACAATAAAGAAAAAGAGGGAAATTCCCTCTTACACTGTGTCCCCATTGAAAGTTTTTCTCTTGATTCTTGCTACAGTGACAACTCTGAAAGCTGCAGTTTCATCTGCTTATATTTTGCCTTCCCCGGCTAATTCTTACTCCCCTCATCAACGTGCTAATAAAACTATTCAATAAATCCTTTCTGTTTTCATTGCATACCTTAGTGTAGACCCGGTGAGCAGGCAGATCATGGCTGTTGTGAGTGGCTGGCAGGGGCTGTGCATAGCTCTGTGAAAACACAGCACCCTACCTCAGAATTCTTCTCAAAAGCCTTCAGCTCTGATGCAAGCAGTGGGCTGACCCTTGGGAACAATTATGCAAATATCAAAGTGCCTTGATGGCTGAGTATCAGTCTGAAGGAGTGGCAATTCCTAAGCAGGATTCATTTGGATACAGACCACCTTAGGTAACACCCCCATGTGGTGCTGAGCCTCCATGGTTGAAACTAATATCTAGTAAATAAAAGGGGCGGGCCAGGCACAGTCAGGCTACGGAAGAAAGTGCTAGATGATGCTGGGCGTTGAAATGGTACAGGCTCTATCTGTCTTGCTGCATCTTCTAATGCACATTTTAAGAAGCTCACAGTGTGCAGTGAAATCAGAGGAAACAATTTCAGTCCAGGAGAGGAGCTGCTACAACTGTGCAAGACTGAAGGGAAGGCCGGAGTTCAGCTTTAAGAAGGAACTCGGATAATCCCTGATTACATCCAAACTAGCCACATAACACAACCTCAATACACTTTTAGAACAAAAGCTACTTTTTCTGTCCCGAAGATGCCCAGTGTCATTCATCCTAAAGGACCGAGGAGTCTGCTGTAAATGCAGGGTGCCATGGGCCTACATCACAAGGGGGTGTCACCATGTCTCCCTTCATCCACAGTGAACACACAATGTGAGGCTCAGCCTGGAGAAGAGGAAGAGAACCCTGCTGTGTCACATGACCGGCCTGAAGCCTTTACAAAAGTATTAAAACATAAAAAACATAACTTACATCCAATGGGGGGCAGAAGGAGGGATGATTCCAGGAGGAAGCATGGGGCCCGGAATTGGACTTTAAAGCGTAACTCCACTTTTGTTGATAACAAAATCAATGCCCTCTGGGTGACCTGTGCACATTGTAAGGATTTCAACCAAACGTTGTTGCAAATTCTGTTTCTGTTCAATAGAAATAGGAGTTTGTTGCAGCATGTCCTATCCGAACTGATTCCTGAATGGGCGGGTCTGGGTTCATTATAATCAGCTGGTGGACTTCATGTGTTCTAATGAGGAAAGCTGAATTGCAGGCATCACTTTAGAAGTAAATAACCTTAGGCCTCAGTCACACAAGAAAAGGCCGGCACCTACAGCTCCGTGCTGTGTGCACGGCCGTATCAGGCAGCTCCCGGGAAGGACAGTTGCTGCGTGTGATTAGTACACAGCCCCCGTCCTTCTCTATCCGTGCGGGTGTCCGTACTCGTACGCTGAGAGGATGGATCCTGTCTGTGTCTGAGCCGGGACACCCGCACTGACCTGCACTTGGGGTGAGCGTAGGGCGGCGTATGGCCGCGTACTCCCATAGAGGAGGACAGGGCTGCGTACTAATCACACGCAGCACCTGGGAGCTGCCTGATATGGCCGTGCACGCAGCACCAGAGCTATACACGCCGGCCTTTTCTCGTGTGAATGAGGCCTTAGGGAATATCTCACAAAAATTACATTACTATTGCAAAGGAATACAAAAATGATACTTGTGTCTTTGTGCAGACCTCTAGGAAAATCAGTCCATCAATCACAGAAGCAGCAAGTGACATTTCTGGGGGCGTTCTGCACACCAGCTCTGTATACCACACCTAAAGGTTGCCATATTGCACTTCATTTTTCTAATAGTATTAAAAGATGACAGTGGCTGCAGTTTTTAATGTAAAGATCATGTTTAAAAAATATTAAATTAAATCAAATTAAAATCAAATGGCTTTTGTACCAATGAGATATTGTATGTTATATTCTTTTTTATTTTTTTAAGTGGAATTTCGCTTTAAGGAAAATGGCTTGGAGTGTTATATTTACAAACTGCCCTACTAATTGAAGCCATAGAAATGTTTTTGTTTGGACCAGAGTGCTTCTATATTGGTTTGCTGACATTGATGTGACAATGACAACACAGTAGTCCGCTCGCTGAATGAAGAACAATGGAGAATGAGCTGGAACGTTTACCTTGCAGCAATGTACAATCTGCTACGTGCAGAAACAGGAAGCTGAGAACTATATCTACTCATTAATATCTTGCTTTCACAATCCTCTGGAGTGATATGAATCCATTCTGAAAGAAATTTTCCATTCAGTCAATGGTGTTCTTTGTTACTTTGTTGTTTTACAATGATGAATAGCTTCCAGCAAAATCTGATGTCAAAACATGGACAGGACGGCTATAATAAAGTAGAGCTTGGGGAGCCAAGGAGTTGTAGCTGATCATCCTCTAACTTCCTATATGGGGGATGATGGCAGACAGATTTACTGCCGCAGTCCTGGCTGTGATCCCGCCCTCCATCTGTAGAACAGGTGTTTTCCCCTCTCCTGATGAATTCTCCATTATATAGATTTAAAAAAGTGATATTGCCTTGGTAGAGATGCGGAGATCTTGCAATTGGAGTGCCTGCAAGGCTTAAAGTCCACCTCGGGGCAAATGTTTTTTGGTTACCTTGTGGGGTGTTTAATACTTAACCAGGGCCGGTTTTACTTTCTCTGCTGCCCCAATGCCGTATGCAGGCTGCATACAAGTGATCTCAGAGACATCGCCGAGATCACTTGTACAAAACAAGCGCTGGCTTCCCCGCTGTACATTTAGCACTACTTGCCCAAAGCAGAGCTAAATGTAGAAAACAACTACCCGCCCGCTGCTCAGAACTGCATGTCCCGGGCGTCGGGAGATAGGAATTCCACACCCCTACTGCCCCTTTACTCCCTGCTGCCCCAAGGCCGGGCCTCGGTTGGCCTTGTGGGAAATCCGGCCCTGCACTTAACTAAGTTGGCCCCGTCTGGGTCCCTCATTGGCGCTTTGTCTGGGTGCAAGGAACCAGTAATCGAGCTCTGCAGATTTCAACACACCAGCTAGTTCCCATCTATTCTTTTGTGCTGACACCATTTCCTGCAGACTCCTGGACAGCCAATACGAAGAAGGAGCCCACCTCCCGTGTACAGAAGAAGTCTGGCACTTCAATTCCTTTTTCTGCTGTCGAGGCAATGATACTGTGGAGATCCTTTGGCTTGTAGAAACTGCCAGATCACCCATCTCCACAACACTTTGCCATTATTGGAAGAGAAACACCAAGAGAATACCCACAAGGGTCCAGTGCTTTCTTTCCACTTTCAAATAGCTTTAGGAAACTGTCATCAGTAGAAAGGAAATCTATTGGACAAGGGGGTGGATTCTTGGGCCTGAGGATATACAAGTGAAATGGGACGTTTCTTACTACATAAACATGTATATTTTATCCTTGTTTGTTGTTTACAAACAAATGTCATGTATAAAGAACATTGAATACAGGATGCATCCATGACACTGGTGTCACAGAGAATTATGGGGTTTCTAAAGAGAGAACGCAGCAGAAGATGTTTGCTTTCAGCCACTCTCTCTCTAATTGGAACTTCATACTCCCCCTCTTCTTTCTGGCCAGGTTGTATACCCAACAAGAAGTAAATGAAAAAAGAAATGTGAAAATCCCCTTGCACACTGAACAGTTTATTAGTCTTTAGTAAATCAACCTCTGTGTCTTTTTCGGCATTCCAGGTTCATGGACTCCTGTTGCTCACAAAGTTAAGGTATTATATATTTAAGCTCTTTGTGCTTTCTTCACCTTGTTATGTTCCGGTATACATACAAACATACAGTATGTGTGATATAGATAGATAGATAGATAGATAGATAGATAGATAGATAGATAGATCACAGATAGATAGATAGATAGATAGATAGATAGATAGATAGATAGATAGATAGATAGATCACAGATAGATAGATAGATCACAGATAGATAGACAGATCATAGACATACGAATAGATAGATAGATAGATAGATAGATAGTAGAAAGCTAGACAGTTAGATAGATAGATAGATAGATAGATAGATAGATAGATAGATCATAGATAGATAGATAGATAGATAGATAGATAGATAGATAGATAGATAGATATTAGTAAGGAGACCTATTTATTGGCAGACTGGACAGGAAGTAGATGGGATGTGATGGAGGTGAGTATCACATTGTGCACACACTGTACATTAGCCAGCAGCATTTCCTGTGTCATTCCCCCGGGGACATTTCTTCCTCTCGGCCTGATCATAATACAAGTGTTCCGGACGGTTGTCTCCAGCAATTGGGACAGTAACATATGGTAGTGTTGAATGAAGACGGCAGAGGATCTGTGCAGTGAACACATTCTATGACTCATTCTCTAGCACTGTAGGAATTATGAATGAATTCTCTGCTCGGTGTAACATGCAGAGACAACACTGACACACTCACCACAGCCTGGTTCTGCCAGCTAAAAATACTGAACTTGCACCAAGGGGAGAGCTGGAGACACAAGAGTGATGCTGTATGGCAGACCCCATAACGTGACCAGCACGGGTTGATCTTGAGTTTGCCAATCAGCCCCTTACATTAGCCATCCTAACTGTGGGTGGCCTTGCCGGCACCACGCCCCAACAAACTTCAAATTAAAAATTGAATGAGGAATTGAAAATTGTTGTTTGGGTATTCTAAGAGCTCTATGAAGCTCTATAATTGCCATTCTGGTGACTGGAATCCATGAATATTGTAGCCACTAGAATGAATTTGCGCATGCATGCTTCTAAACGCTATATACACATTAGTGCAAATGCTTTACGTGCCATTAGATGCATCTTTTATGTTGGATCTTTCTGCCAGCGCAGATATGAGGCTTTAATTACGTCCCTGAGTCCTTACCTGCCAAAAGCTTTGTATTTCTGTTCAGCTAGTCCTGCTTTGTATTTCTGTTCAGCTAGTCCTAAGATTTAAACATTCCTGCCAGACAACACAGCCAGGTCAGTGACCTGACTTTTCACTATGCAGGTGAGTAATACAGCTTGGTCACATAACTGCTCACTTTTCTATCTTCTCCTGTTCTTTGTCATCATATGTGCACTGTGGTTCAACCTGATTGGCCCCTTTTGCTAGCCCTGCCTATCCAAGTCTACTATACTGGGGACCAGGGGAGTATCTGCCGCGAGGCAAACAAGGCGTTTGCCTTGGGCGGCAGTTTTTAGGGGGGCAGCAAAAATGCCACCCCCAAAACAGTTAGGCAGCCGAGCGGACAAGGTGGCGGTGGAGGAGGCGGAAGCGGCAGAGGAGACAGAGAAGCAGGAGGGGGCGAGGTGGAGCAGCAGGAGGGGGCAGGGTGAGGCCGGGATAACATCGAATGAGGAAGGGGCGGGGCCAGGGTGCTGTCACACCATAGGAAGGCGGTCACCCATGAGCCGTCGGGCTGCGGAGGAGGCCGGGTCCTGCAGCACCAGTCCAGCGGTGGAGGAGGCCGGGGACCAAGCAGCAGGTAAGAGGATCACACTGCTGCTAAAGGGATCCTGCAGAGCCCAGCATGGATTCTGCACAGCCACCCTGAGAGTCTCGGGTGGGCTGTGCTGCAGGATCTATGGTGGGCTCTGTAGGGACTATGGTGGGCAAAGCCCACCACACATCCTGCATGGGTCTGCAGAGTCTCGAGGAGGGGGGTGTGAATGATCTGTGGTGGGTTCTGCAGGGTCTCAGGGGGGCTTTGCAGGATCTGTGGTGGGCTCTATGGCAGAGCTTACCACAGATCCTGCAAAGCCCCCCTGAGATGGTACTGCTGGGGACTAAAGGAGGCTCATAACAAGCTCAGTTCAGGTCCAGCTGCATTTAAAAATACATTAAAGAAGAAGTAAAGACTTTATCAATAAGCCAACTTTAAATGTCGCCTCCCCATTGCCCTCCAGGCCTGAATCACTTAGAGCAGTGAAGTCACCCGCTGGCATTCATAGCTCTAGGCCAGGGGTGGCCAACTCCAGCCCTCCAGCTGTAGCGAAACTACAAATCCCATGAATTAATCAGCCTGAGGGTGTTATGCCTGTAGTTGTGAGAATCTAGCAATGCCTCATGGGATTTGTAGTTCCACAACAGCTGGAGGGCGGAGTTTACACACCCTTGCTCTAGGCATTGTTGGCGGGTGAGAGAGTTTATGCCCACCAGCTGCAGTTGAACATTGCAGTAATAACTTAATTTGCCCTATACATAGCTTTAAAATGAAAACAAATAAAATAATAATCTTGTATCCCTCAGCCTTAAATATATCCCTCAACATCTGATCAATTTAAACCTGAACTCCAGGCAAGCAGCTAAATACACAGATGAAATACATATATGGGGACTGTCTAATTTGGAAAAGGATTTTAATTTGTGATATTTATATGGCCCTGGCAGACATGTTAGCCGGGTTGGTGACCTGACTCTTCTCTGTTGTAGTTACAGCAATATAGCTTGGTCGCTTCCCTGTCCATAGCCTATGACTGGACAGGGAAGGAGCAGCAGCAGACTGATGAGCTCATCTCTCTTCTCTCTCCATCTATAAGCAGGTTCCTTGTCAGTCAATGAACATACAGAACACGGGATTGGCCCCTAGTTCTGCCCTCCCCTCATCCAGCCTGAATGTTAATGCACAGTGAATAACAGGAGGTGGATACAAAGCTAAATTGACATACTTACACTGGATGAATGTAAAACACATGTATTTTTTTTCTGATTCATAAAACATTGCATCAAAGGCTGTTGTTATTTGATATACCCACAAAAAAACCTGTGTTCACTTTAAAAAATTACTATAGAAAAATAGGAGGGGGGGGGGGGGATTACAGTTGCCCATGGCAACCAATCAGCTTCCATTTTTAAAAGCTTAACTGAACAAACTGTGGAGAGCCTCTGATTGGTTGTTATAAGAAAACTGTCAGGAATTCCCCCAAACATGTATTCCAAAATCAATAAATATGTATATCCTCCAAAAAAGAGGAGAAAGCACCAAAATACAAATCACTTTAATATTCGTAGGCACACAGGGCTTCATTTATACAACTTCCGCACCAGCGTATGCCGTTCACATGGCGATGGTGCTCATGAGTACCGTATCAGCGTATGCCGTTCACATGGCACATGCACCCCTAGATGGCGCTGATGAGTATCAGCGTATGCCTTCACATGGCACTGGCACCCCTAGATGGCGCTGATGAGTATCAGCGTATACCATTCACATGGCACCCCTAGATGGGGCTGATGAGTATCACCGTATACCGTTCACATAATTCTGGCACCCCTAGATGGCGATGATGAGTATCAGCGTATACCGTTCACATGGTTCTGGCACCCCTAGATGGCGCTGATGAGTATCACCGTATACCGTTCACATGGCACCCTTAGATGGCGCTGATGAGTATCACCGTATACCGTTCACATGGTTCTGGCACCCCTAGATGGCGATGATGAGTATCAGCGTATACCGTTCACATGGTTCTGGCACCCCTAGATGGCGATGATGAGTATCAGCGTATGCCGTTCACATGGCACTGGCACCCCTAGATGGCGCTGATGAGTATCACCGTATACTGTTCACATGGCACCCCTAGATGGCGCTGATGAGTATCCAACCAGCATATAGGAATATATATTGTAAACCAAGCCTGGAAAGAATACAGAACGCTTCATAAATGTGTGTCCTCCTGGAGCGGGAGGGCTAATTGTTACTATTTTATATTTGTGCAGAACGTAGCTTTAGAGGCCCGTTCACAACGTATGCGTTCGGGCTATGCTGGCCATTTTTTTTCCAGTGCAGCCTGAACGCAAGGCAATTTGCTTTGTCATGGGAGGGCACAGTTCACCTCACTGAGTTGCGGTGGTGTGTGCTTATAAAAAGCATGCCATGCAGTACTTTTTTAAGCGCACCCCAGTGAGGCGTGGTACAACCGCATGGCACCGTGGTGTGCCCATAGAACTTGATGAAATTTCACTTGTGACATTTCAATAAGGTTCTAACAGGAAAAGAAAAGGGAAACAGGGCAATGCGGCTTGATCGAGCACATTGGCAGTGTCTGGGCACACTTGCACTAGTAGCCGCTGCTGGTGTGAGTGTGCCTGGATAATGCCAATGTGCTCGATCAAGCCCTTAGGCATCATGCAAACAGGCGTACAATATAAAAGTCATGCGAATCTTCCCGCCTGGCAGCTACAGCTGCTGCGTACAGCTCCCCGTAGAAATAAATGGCTGTATATGGCTGTGCACAGGTATACGCCGCTACTTGTACAAACATGGCGTGTGCATGGATGTACAACCCTGAACACAGATAGCAGCTGTGAGCCGTGTGCATGTGCATACTTACAACAGGTACCCAGTGGTGTCCCTAGCCTTATTTACTGCTTGAGGTGGGGTGGTGAGCAGCGGGTGGTGGGTCGAGGAGACATCAATGCCAGACACGAGAGTGACGCCACCCTCTGCAGGCTCTGCGTTTCCCTCGGCAACTAGGTGCCAGGAGCTGGTGTGACGCCGGCCACAGCGTCCCAGGTTGCTAAGAGCAGTGGGCACAGTGCAAACATTGGCCATGCCGCTCTGCCTGCTGCTCCCTAGATGACTAAAAGAGATGCCGTCTGAGGAAACAGCCCCATGCTGCCACATTAAAGGAACGGCCCTGCAAGTACCATTGTATACATAACATACAGCCACATCCTATAATTGATTTCCACGAACAGCTCTATGCAGCAGCTGTGACTTCCAGACAGGGAAATACACACTATTTTTACATTGCACGGCCCCAGGCACCCGTGTGCATAAGGAGAGAGGAGGGAGAGACAGCCAGGAGAGAGAGAGAGGAGAGACGGACAGGAGAGAGAGAGAGGAGAGACGGACAGGAGAGAGAGTGAGGAGAGACAGCCAGGAGAGAGAGGAGAGATGGACAGGAAAGAGAGAGAGAGGTGAGACAGCCAGGAGATAGAGGAGAGACAGCTAGGAGAGAGAGGAGAGATAGCCAGGAGAGAGAGGAAAGACAGCTAGGAGAGAGCGAGAGAGGAGAGACAGCTAGGAGAGAGAGAGAGAGAGAGAGAGAAAGGAGAGACAGCCAGGAGAGAGAGAGGAAAGATGGAAAGGAGAGAGAGTAAGGAGAGACAGCCAGGAGAGAGAGAGGAGAGATGGAAAGGAGAGAGAGAGAGGTGAGACCACCAGGAGAGACAGCTAGGAGAGAGGAGAGATAGACAGGAGAGAGAGGAGAGACGGACAGGAAAGAGAGAGAGGAGAGACGGATAGGAAAGAGAGAGAGGGGAGAGCATAAGGAGAGACAGCCAGGAGAGAGAGAGGAGAGATGGACAGGAGAGAGAGAGTAAGGAGAGACAGCCAGGAGAGAAGGAAAGGAGAGAGAGTAAGGAGAGACAGCCAGGAGAGAGAGAGAGGTGAGACAGCCAGGAGAGAGAGGAGAGGCAGCCAGGAGAGTGAGGAGAGACAGCCAGGAGAGAGAGGAGAGACAGCCAGGAGAGAGAGGAGAGACAGTCAGGAGAGAGAGGAGAGACAGTCAGGAGAGAGAGGAGAGACAGTCAGGAGAGAGAGAGAGATAGCAAACAACACATCTGCCTGAAACAGAACCCCTGTACCCATCAAGGCTTATCCTCGCCCTGTGTTTCAGACACCTTGCTCCCCGAGTTCCAGCGTCCCTCCGTGTCCCGTGCCTCCTCCATGCACTCGAGTTAGAACACCAGGACCCCGTGGTTGCTCCTGCCCAGACTGTCCAGGTGAATCCCAGACAGGTGGCAACCCTACCGCGTCCCAATGATGTGGCCCCAAAAATGCCAACACAACCCTCTGTGCTCCGCCCATGGGAGATTATTATATAACAGCAACACAAACCGTTGTACAGTGAGATCATTTCTACATGCGTGTGGTGGGCTTAACGCTGCTCCAGTTGGGGGATTTATCAGCGGACACCAACGTATAATGTACTCAGTATCCAGTCCCCGTCCTGCGTGTTGGGTGTTTGAGAGGTCGCCAGCAGGCCTCATTCATCACTCACTTAGCAATTGACAACCAGCAGCCTGGTATTGATTAATCAATAAGCATCTATTGGTGGGGGGGGGGGTGGGGGGCTATTAACAGTTAACATGACACCGCACATAATTTGGTTCCAAATTCTAGGGGCTTCTTCTTTAAAGCCATAAAAAAGTGATGACCCCTTGCAAGCTACAGTAACCCCAAATCGGCCAATCGCATCACATCTAGAGGCGTCTGAACGATAAAGGGCTAATAGCTGCTTGATTAGGATATTGCTCGCAGGCGCTTTGTCCATCCTATAAGCTTACCGATTCGACTGCGTTATATGATGAGACGAGGAGTAACAGGCATGATGAGGTAACCCATGGCAACCAATCTTCTTTCATTATATTGGCGCTCTTACTGCTGCAATTGCCGCCGTTGTGGCGATAAGCAGAAGATAAACAAATCTGACAGATGAACAGTAAAAAAAAATGAAAGTACTTTGTGAAAACAGTAAGCCGTGCTTATGGTAACAACGCAGAACCTGCAGGAAGCATAGAGGGGAGGGGTTGTGTAGTCTTGTCATAAATGTGATGAATGTCCCTTACCTGATGGTGTTGTTAGATGTCAGGTAGTCCAGGGTGACTCTACTGCTCTAGATCGCGCCGTGCTTTCTGCTCTGATCACAGGCGTCCAGGCTCCGCATCGCCTTCATGTGTTGTTGCTGCTGCTGATGCTGCTGCTGTTGCTCTCACATTTTTGCATGAGGGCAGCTGTTTTCCCATTCGGAAAGCCATCCATTCTGGAAAAAAAGAGAGAGGGAGGTGCTCTGTAAATGGGACTGGAGCTGTTAGCAAGGAGGAGGGTGGCTGACCGCAGACCCTCATCCCCCCTGAGGCCGTGTTAGTGGGAGGTGGAGGCGCTGGGAGTGTGGTTTGGTTGCTATAGCAACCGGAGGGAATTAGAAGATGTAATGCATGCTATTTCAGGTGGAAAGTAAGGTGGCTTTAAGTTCTGCAGATGCATTATCTCTTCAGATCCTATTAGATGGGCGCTTTGTGCCAGTGACGTTATTTTTTGGGGGTTATGTAACAAGATGTAGGAAAAAGGGAGAGGGGTCTGTTGTACATGGATCCTGGATTGGGATTCACGGCTTCTTGTGTAGGGAGGTTTCTGTGAATTTACAGCAGCGGCAGTCAGCCGGTTACGTTTTAGAACGCTAGGATCACAATTGCTTGGCGCTTGTAGGATATAAATATCCTGGAGTTTCCCTATCCCTATGCTGCACAGGGGTTGAAATACTAAAGGCAAACAGGCTGTTCACTTTGCAAAGGGGATTTTCCCTAAACTTGGTGAATGCGGTGAAAATTCACTTAGCAAATAGCATGCAATAAAAAAATTAAAAAAACAATAGTATATAAAAATCCTGGAGCTCACGTATCCCTATAGCCCTATGTTACATAATGGTTGATTTACTAAAGGCAAACAGGCTGTTCACTTTGCAAGGTTATTTTCCCTTAAATTGGTGAATGTGGTGAAAATTGATTTTGCAAAGAATCCCCAATCAAGAGCACAGGAAATAAAAAAAACATATATTTTTGTGCAGTTAGGATATAAAAAAAAATTGGAGCTTCCCTATCCCAATGTTACATAGGAGTTGATATATTGAAGGTAAACAGGCTGTTCACTTTGCAAGGCTGTGTAAATGTACTTTGAATGCTGTGAAAATGTACTTTGCAAATGGCATGCAAGAAAAAAACAATAGTATATAAAAATCCTGGAGCTCACTTATCCCCACGGTCCTATGTTACATAATGGTTGATTTACTAAACACAAACTGGCTGTTCACTTTGCAAGGTTATTTTCCCTTAACGTGGTGAATGTGGTGAAAATGAATCTTGCAAAGAATGCCCAATCATGTGCACGGAAAATAAAAAAAATCAAACAATATTTTTGCACAAATAAGATATATAAATCCTGTAGCTTCCCTATCCCAATATTACATAGGAGTTGATATATTAAAGGCAAATAGGCTGTTCACTTTACAAGGGGATTTTCCCTAAACTTGGTGAATGCGGTGAAAATTTACTTTGCAAATAACATGCAAGAAAACAAAAAACAATAGTATATCAAAATCCTGGAGATTACTTATCCCCATGGCCCTTATGTTACACAGAAGTTAATTTACTAAAGGCAAACAGGCTGTTCACTTTGCAAGGTTATTTTCCCTTAACTTGGTGAATGTGATGAAAATTGATTTTGCAAAGAATCCCCAATCATGTGCACGGAAAATAAAAAAAACAATATTTTTGCTCAGTTAGGATATATAAATCCTGGAGCTTCCCTATCCCAACGTTACATAGGAGTTGATATATTGAGGGCAAATAGGCTGTTCACTTTGCAAGGGGATTTTTCTTATACTTTTTATTGCAGTGAAAATTTACTTTGCAAATGGCATGCAAGAAAAAAACAATAGTATATAAAAATCCTGGAGCTCACTTATCCCCACGGTCCTGTGTTACACAATGGTTGATTTACTAAAGGCAAATAGGCCTTTCACTTTTCAAGGGGATTTTCCCTATACTTGGTGAATGTGATGAAAATTCCCTTTGTAAAGATCGTGCCCAATCACGTGCACGGAAAATAAAAAAACAATATTTTTGCTCAGTTAGGATATATAACTCCTGGAGTTCCCCTATCCCTATATCCATATGTTACATAGCAGTTGATTTACTAAATACATATAGGCTGTTTACTTTGCAAGGTGATTTTCCCTTTGCTTAGTGATTGTGTTGAAAATTCATAAAAACATAAAAAATATATATATTTTTGCACGTTTAGGATCTAAAAATCCTGCAGCTCCCCTATCCCTATGGCCCTATGTTACATAGTGGTTGATTTACTAAAGGCAAATAGGCTGTTCACTTTGCAAAGGGAATTATCCTAAACTTAATGAATGTGGCTAAAATTAATTGTAAAATATACCTAATTACGTGCATGGAAAATACAAAAATAATATTTTTCCACATTTATGATTTACAAAATCATGCAGCTCCCCTATCCCTATAGGTCACCTATCCCTATGTTACATAGGGGTTGATTTACTAAAGGCAAATAAGCTGTTCACTTTGCAAAGGGGATTCTCCCTAAACTTGGTGAGTGCAGTAAAAATTCAATTTGCAAACAACATGCAGAAAAAACTTAAAAAATATATATTTTTGCGCAGTTAGGATATTAAAATCCCGCAGCTCCCCTAGCCTTATATCCCTATGCTACATAGAGCTTGCTTTACTAAAGGCAAATAGGCTGTTCACTTTGCAAGGATATTTTTCCATTTAGCTTAGTGATTGCAGTGACAATTCACTTTGTAAAGCATGCCCAATTAAATGCTAGAAAAAAAAAAAAATTAAAAATATATTTTTATGCATAGCCATTGATTTACCAAAGACATATAGGGGTCTATTCACCAAGCTGCCGAGGGCAGCCGATTGAATGAGCGATCAGAAGTGAAGTGAGCCGAACACTGTTCGGCTATTCAAAGCCCGTACAGCACCCCCTCGGTTCTCCTGAACAGAAGGGGTCCTGGGGCCGAAGCTACGGCCAGATCCTTCGGCAGCTTTGTGAATAGACCCCATAGTCCAGGGGCGTCCCGAGGCCGAGTGTTACCATTGCACATGCACGTCATGTCACCACGCGCGCGCGCGCGCGACGATGTCATCGAACATGCTCGGTCATCTCATTCACGCCTGCCAGTGGCCATCTTAGTGATGGACGCCGACAGAGAGAGGAGGGGACGTTCACCCGGTGGGATGAGGTATGCCGCCGGGTCCCCTCCTCTCTCCTGACACTGTCGGGCTCTCGGTCCATGACAGAGTGCCCGTGTTTTTAGAGGGGGTGACACCAAAAAGTCATTTTGGTGTCACCCCTCCAATGGTGTCACCCAGGTGCGGGCCGCTCCCCCCTTGTGGCGCCACTGAAATAGGCTGTTCAATTTACAAGGGGATTTTCCCTTTAGCTTAGTGAACGTGGTGAAAATTCACTTTGCAAAGAATACCCAATCATGAGCAAGGAAAGTAAGAAAACAGTATATGTGCTGTTGCATGTGATTGGACAATGGAGGAGCTTTACCTCATTCACTAAGGGGACAATCCCCATGCAAAGTGTACAGCCTATTTGCCTTTAATAAATGAACCCCACAGTGTCCCTAGTACAATCTCGGGACAGAGTAGAGGCGTAGTGGGCAATTAAAGAAGAGCTTGTTGGACTTGGATGTTTCCAGGCTTGGTGTAGCCCAGTGTGCTTGTATTCTTTCAGTTACGTATTATTGCATAGCTCACTGTGTGCTGTATATTGAAACTTTTTTGTGTTAGGGTGTGTCTGCAGAGTTTGTTGTTAAAACAAGTCACTGACAGATTTGTATATTTTTGCACTGGCAGTATAATGTATAATTAATTTAGCGCAGCGCGGCACAAGGTTAATTTAAGGTCATACTCACCTACATCTCTATTCCACAGAGATCATCACCATGCAACCTACCCCGTGCTGCACAGCCTCTGGCCAAAATCTGCATCAATGAGGGCCAGTGCACACCTAGGCGTTCTGTGACCGTGCGGCAATCGTGCACAATACCGCGCGGATTGCGGTGAGTCGCCCATCACAGATTGAGTTTGATTGATTGATTGGTACCGTTAATGCAAGGCCTTTTTTTGTTCCAGCATTATTGTGCCTTTGCATACAAAGTCAGATCCATCAAGTCATGGCGTGATGAGCTGGATATGGAGGAACTCAAGAGACCTCACAAAGCCCTGACCTCAACCGTACTGAAAACCTTTGGGATGAACGGAAATGCTGGTTGAGATCTTCCCGTCTAAAATCAGCACCTGACTTCGCAAACTCTCTTTTGGCTAAATGTCCACAAATCTCAACAGGTGAAGAGGATAAATTAATCAGTAGTGCAGCACTATACGTTTTCACGGTGTATTTGAACAAATATCCGTGTGTATGGAACACACAATGAGTCTACAGGTTTGTGCAAACAAAAAAGTGTAAATGAAAAGTATAAGATGTGATCTTTTTGCCCTGACGGAGGGACCCTGCATGGCCCCGAAATGTTGGCTGTTTTCACTGTGACTTTGTCCAAATAAAATGGACATATTTAATGATATTGCTGAGTGCTGGTGATCCCTATCCTCTTCCCTGTGTCTGCACGGCGCCATCCGTGGTCATCACTGCGAGCACCTTTTTTTTTTTTTTACGGGCCGGGAGCGTTGTGAGGAGTGCGGAGGGACTCTTTGTTCATTTCCACAAATTTCCACAAACGTACTCCAAAATTTTGTGGAAAGCCTTCCCAGAAGAGAGGAGGGACAACTTCCCCCATGGGTATTAGCATTGTAAAAGTTAAAGGAGAACTATGGGGTCAGTGTTTTTCCCCATAGTTCTCCTTAGGGTAACGGGAGGACACAAACTAGCGTCCTCCCGTTACCCTAAGCTCAGTATACCGCGAGCTACAGCTCGCGGTATACTGAGACGCCGCAGCCGATCCGCGAGCTACAGCTCGCGGTATACAGGGATCCGCCCAGCTGCGTGAGTGACAGCTGGCTCTGCCTATCTAGAGGCAGAGCCAGCTGTACCCTCCCCCGTCCGTTCCACCAGTCAGCGCTGGCAAATCGGAGCGGGGAGAGGGGAATCCAGCCCCTCCCCCTGTCACGGCAGAGAGCCGTGACAGGATCGAGAGGTGAGCGAACCTGGTATGTGTTCGCTCACCTCCCGATCTACTGAGCCGTCCTGTGACAGTCTCATTGTCACAGGTCGGCTAGAACTATGAGGTGAGTGGAAATCACTCATCTCATAGTTCTCCTTTAAGGCATTCTAATCTAATTGCACTCTAATTGCCACATCTGCTGTGATGAGGTGACAAATTGGATTAGGTCATCTGAGTACAAGGCCACATTGGGCGGGCTATAGGTCTAGGACCATCTTAGTTACAAAGAGGGTCCTGCTTATGTAACTTAATATTTGTGCCCGTGACTTAATTTAGCCAACGGCATATTTATTAAAGTGAGAGTCCCAATATATGTATACAAGAGTAGTATTGTAGGAACGTGTCCACTTTGGGACCAACATTGTGTAAGCCATGGTTCCCCTTTGCAGGTTGTTATTATACAATATGACAACCTCCTGTGTAATTTTTCTGGAGATCTACAATTTTGCCTTCGCTTGGCATTTACTCCTCTAGCAGCAAAGCAGCTCTGCTTGCACTCTGGCCAAGAGAGAATGCCTCAAGTTTATTGGATGTCTCTGAGGTTGTAAACATGCAGGTGTTTTTTAATCTGAGCTTGAAAATGCTATACTAAGCAGCAAGCATTAGCAAAGCATTTAATAGGCCCTCAGGCAGCTTTCTTGAAGCCCTTAAGGGCCCATTTACGTATATGCATCATGGCAATGCGTGGAGTCTTTTCATTTTGAAGGATACCGTAACATAAATGTACATTCTTATCATAGCTGTACCACAATGTGACAAACAGACAAAGCTACTGAGGATCACTTTGGGGGTTATTCACAAAGCTGCCGTAGGCAGCCGAGTGAATAACCGACCCGAAGTGAGCCGAACGCTGTTCGGCTATTCACTTCAGGCTTGTACGGCTGATTTCAGCCGTACACCGACTAAAATCAGCCGTACATTGGCTTGCTTTGGGTCGGCCAAACATGCTCAGCATCTTCGGCCGACCCGAAGTGCAGAAAGCGGCCCTGCGTATATATAAATATATAGAATGGGTCCTCTGAGCAGTGACTGCTCTGTCCTGGTTTCAGTCACACAAAGGGGGTTATTCACAAAGCTGCCGAAGGATCTAGCCGTAGCTTTGGCTTACAATATGGAAGGAAGGAATGATGTCACATCAAGACCGCTTTGATTGGTTACAGCCCAATGTAGCAGCGACGAAGTCCCTCCCAAATGTGCAATGTAGCTCATCTCGAAATCGCGCAGAAAAACGCGTGATTTTTCATGTCGCCCAGTGTGAATCGGGTCTTACATTATGACCACTGAGAGGTGAATAGCATTGATTATCCGGTTACAATGGCACCTGGAAGTGAGTGGGATATATTAGGCAGAAATTGAACATTTTATCCCTTTAGTTGATGTGATGGAAGCAGAAAAAATGGGCAAGTGTAAAAATCTGAGCGGCTTTGTAAAAAGAGCTGCAGTGGTCAGTGCCTACCAAAAGTGGTCCAAGGAAGGAAAACCAGTGAACCAGCGAGAGGGTCACGGGCGGTCAAGGGTCTTTGATGCACACGGGGATCAAAGGCTGGCTCATGTAGTCCAATCCTATTGGAGAGCTACTGTAGCTCAAATTAGTGAAAAAGATAATGCCGGTTCTGATGGAAAGGTCTCTGAACGCACAGTGCATTGCGTATAGGGCTGCCTAGCCGCAGACAATTCAGGGTGACCATTCTGACCCAAGTTCACCTTCAAAAGCACCTACAATAGGCACATGAGCATCAAAATTGGACCATGGAGCAATGTGGATGCCCCAGTGCATGTGCGTTGCTTACCTGGGGAAGAGATGGCACCAGGATGCACAATGGAAAGAAGGCAAAGCGGCGGAGGCATTGTGATGCTTTGGGAAAGGTTCTGCTGGGAAGCCTTGGGGTCCTGCCAGTCATGTTACTTTGACATTCACCACCTACCTAAACATTGTTGTTGACCAAGTATCTCCTTCATGGAAATGGTATTCCCTGATGGCAGTGGCCTCTTTCAGCAGGATAACGCGCCCTGTCACACTGCAAAAATGGTTCAATGGTTTGAACAGGATTTTGAAGTGTTCCAGATCTCACTCTAATGAAGCATCTGTGGGATGTGCTGGAAAAACAAGTTTGATCCATGAGGCCCCACCTCACACTTAAAGGATCTGTTACTGATGGCTTGGTGCCAGATACCATAGCATACCTTCGGAGGTCTAGTAGAGTCCATGACCCAACGGGTCGGGCTGTTATCGCAGCAAAATATTTGCTGTTTCACTTAAATGCGGATCAAAGTGGTGACTTTTGATTTGCATTTGATGTCAGTTAAAGGGGAACTATGAGGTGAGTGCTTTTCACTCACCTCATAGTTCTAGCCGACCTGTGACAATGAGACTGTCACAGGTCGGCTCAGTAGATCGGGAGGTGAGCGAACACATACCGGCGTTCGCTCACCTCTCGATCCTGTCACAGCTCTCTGCCGTGAAAAGGGAGGGGCTGGATTCTCCCCTCCCCGATAGCGCTGACTGGCGGAACGGACGGGGGAGGGGGACGGGTACATCTGGCTCTGACTCTAGATAGGCAGAGCCAGCTGTCAGTCACGAAGCTGGGCGGATCCCGGCATAATTGTTGGGATCCGCTTCAGTTGCGGCGTCTCAATATACCGCGAGCAGCAGCTTGCGGTATACTGCGGCGTCTCAGTATACCACGAGCTACAGCTCGCGGTATACTGAGCCTAGGGTGACGGGAGGACGCTAGTTTGTGTTCTCCCGTTACCCTAAGGAGAACTACGGGGGAAAAGCCTTAACCCCCATAGTTCTCCTTTAATGTAACCCTTCCCAGCGTGAGATACAGAAGCCTAAAGCAAAACAAACGACAAACGCACTCAACAATTTGTTACCAGTTATACAGTAAGGTGCACACGAAACGGGATTTGAACACTAGAACAGTAGAAAGGCTTTGCTTTACCGATTTGGTGCAGCGACGCATGGGGTTTCTCAGCTGCCAATGGGATGTGCGGGATCCCTTGTGTGTTTCTGTACCTTTAAGGAGGTGGGGCGTCCTCCTGACAGGCCTGCACCCAATTTGATATCTTCTGCCCCATGTGCTCCAAGATGGAGACTCTCATAGTTTAGAGTTAGGACCGCACTATAAGAGGTGCCTTGGCGCGGCAGTGCGGCTTACACATCCTTTGCAGAAGACGTGTATCCAAACCTCTGTCATTGTCCTTAGTGGTGAGACAAGTTGTTTTACATGCTAGTTTGTGAGTGTGCCATGATGCCTTTCTACTGATCTACTGTTCAAAGCCCATTTCGTGTGCACC
>NW_017306839.1:573333-701689 GCF_000935625.1 Nanorana parkeri
TTCACTCACCTCATAGTTCTAGCCGACCTGTGACAATGAGACTGTCACAGGTCGGCTCAGTAGATCGGGAGGTGAGCGAACACATACCGGCGTTCGCTCACCTCTCGATCCTGTCACAGCTCTCTGCCGTGAAAAGGGAGGGGCTGGATTCTCCCCTCCCCGATAGCGCTGACTGGCGGAACGGACGGGGGAGGGGGACGGGTACATCTGGCTCTGACTCTAGATAGGCAGAGCCAGCTGTCAGTCACGAAGCTGGGCGGATCCCGGCATAATTGTTGGGATCCGCTTCAGTTGCGGCGTCTCAATATACCGCGAGCAGCAGCTTGCGGTATACTGCGGCGTCTCAGTATACCACGAGCTACAGCTCGCGGTATACTGAGCCTAGGGTGACGGGAGGACGCTAGTTTGTGTTCTCCCGTTACCCTAAGGAGAACTACGGGGGAAAAGCCTTAACCCCCATAGTTCTCCTTTAATGTAACCCTTCCCAGCGTGAGATACAGAAGCCTAAAGCAAAACAAACGACAAACGCACTCAACAATTTGTTACCAGTTATACAGTAAGGTGCACACGAAACGGGATTTGAACACTAGAACAGTAGAAAGGCTTTGCTTTACCGATTTGGTGCAGCGACGCATGGGGTTTCTCAGCTGCCAATGGGATGTGCGGGATCCCTTGTGTGTTTCTGTACCTTTAAGGAGGTGGGGCGTCCTCCTGACAGGCCTGCACCCAATTTGATATCTTCTGCCCCATGTGCTCCAAGATGGAGACTCTCATAGTTTAGAGTTAGGACCGCACTATAAGAGGTGCCTTGGCGCGGCAGTGCGGCTTACACATCCTTTGCAGAAGACGTGTATCCAAACCTCTGTCATTGTCCTTAGTGGTGAGACAAGTTGTTTTACATGCTAGTTTGTGAGTGTGCCATGATGCCTTTCTACTGAGATACAGAAGCCTCACACTCCCTGATGTGCGAGTTTCACTGTAGACTTTGCAGGGTGATTTCTTGCCAAGCAGAGTTTGCCACAACAGAAAGCAGCACAGGCGAGTATTTCAATTCTTTTGCCATTCCAAGGTCCCTTTAATTGTGTGACTGGTTGTAGGAAAATGTTATCTGGATTTTTGTATCTCAATCTGTCTGCATTTGCTTGCAGGAGCAGGGGGATGCAAATACACAGAAGGAGATCACATACACTTTGCCAAGTGAGGTTTTGTTGTTTATCTAATTATGTCATGAACTCGCTTGCTAAATGTCCCTCAGTCTGAAGGCGTCATGAATACCACAATATACCAGTATATACCGGTATTGTTACTGGCCATGTTCACCACTTTCTTTTTATCTAGTGAAAAAAGAATCCGAGATAAAGCCAGTCATGGTGGTCAAATATTTTATTATCCAGGCTCATGGACTAAAATATTGACAATCGTGTATTGAAACCCCTTGCTTAGTACTGGTATAAGTTGTGGCTGGAAGATTCCATCACCAAGCAAAGATACATAAACCGTGATTTAAAAAAAAAAAAAGCTTCCTCCACAACAGGAGCTAGATTCTTCCTTTTTGTACATTATATCCGCAGGAGAGTCTAAATAAGATCAATTGTAAAGAAAGGTGCTTCACATCAAGCTTAAAATACTTGTTTCACCAGACAATGGATGGATCTTTTGGACTGAGTACCTTCTGAACATTGACCTGGAAAAGCTGGCTCCGGAAGGTTGGAGTATAGTCAGAAGCTGCCTGAAAGTCTCATGTTAGAGCCCCAGGAAGTCCTGAAGCAGGGGTACCATTAACACAGCCAGGCAACGAGCAGTTTCAGAGGGTGCTCAGCATCAGCAGTCTCCATATTTCATTGCTGACCTGCTTCCTTTAAAGTGACCCTGCCCTGGCCTAAATTACCAATTGGGGTTTAGACACACATCCTTAAAAGTCAGGGGTAAGCAAACTTTGGCCGTCCAGTTACAAATCCCATGAGTCTGTGAAGGTTCTCATTCATCCAGCTCATGGTATATCTGTAAAAAAAATAAGTCAAGGCAACTGGATTTGCTGTATTTTTTCTTGAAGACGTTTCACTGGTCATCCAACCAGCTTTCTGAATTGAGAAAGCTGGTTGGATGACTAGTGAAACGTCTTCAAGAAAAATCCAGCAAGTCCAGTAGCCTTGACTAATTTTTTTTTCAGATAAATCCCCTGAGGCATTGCAAAGCTCTGACTGAAGACTCCCAGAGGCATGATGGGATTTGTAATTTCAGCACAGCTGGAGGGTGGAAATTTGCCTACCCCTGCTATAGATCCCAAAATCATTACTTGGGGAGCTCCTTGGACCAAGCTGTACATATAGACTCAAGTAGAGATCAGCCCCCTAACAGTCAGCGGTCCACAGCCTCTGCTGCCCACCATTACTACAGGTACTTGAAGTTATTTAGCAGCACTTTATCATAACAGATACCTTGGGCCCTTTTAGGCCAGGTCCTCTTCAAATGTAATCACATTTTATTATGTTTGGACAGATGACAATAAAGACACCTTTTATGTTTAAAGTGACGCTGCACTGAAGGTAAAAACAAGTAAAATGGCAGCAGATGTTATATACAGAGACCCAGAGCATCTCCAGATCACCAAAGTCTGAAGCACTTGTTTATGGAAATAGCGACTTTAGCACAATGACTAACGTTCCTCCTCCTTGGACCAAACCTTCCTACTGGTCACCCCGACCCGGTGGCCTCACCAAGCAATAGAAAGGGGCCAGTAGCAAGATTAAAAGGCTCCAGAGATGGAGGTTCAGTTACCCTGTCCCGGGTACAAGCATTTCAAGAAGAAATCCAGCTAGTTTTGGATAGAGTGGGGAACGTTTACAACAACGGTTCTCAACCTGTGGGTCGCGACCCTGTCAGGGGTCGAATGACGATGTGCCAGGGGTCACCTAAAGACATCCCAACTCTCCCGGATGCTCCCGCTATTAGATAGCGGCTCCCGGCCGCCCGGGAGAGAAACACTTTCTCCTAGAAAGTGAGACCGTTAGATAGCGGCTCCCGGCCACCCGGGAGAGAAACACATTCTCCCGGAAAGGTTTACTCTGCTCGATCGAGCAGAGTAAACCTTTCCCTGCTCTGGTTTTTCCCCCTGACATCGGAGCCGCCGGCCGCCATCTGTCAGAAAGAAAAAACAGCATAAGAAAACTTAGCTAGATTCCTATTGGCTATTTCACTTTGCAATAGCCAATAGCAAACTAGCTATTGCACTTGCTCTCTGCTGCTGTCAATCAGCAGAAGGGGACCTCGAGTTCTCCAGCAGCAGAGGGCGGGTGCAATAGCCAGCTTGCTATTGGATATTGCAAATTGAAATAGCCAATAGGAATGTAGCTATGCATTCCTATGTTGTTGTTTTTTTTCCTGACTGATGGGGGCTCCGATGTCAGAAACAAAAACAACAAAAAATCCAGAGCAGGAAAAGGTTTACTCTGTTCGATCGAGCAGAGTATACCTTTCCGGGAGAAAGTGTTTCTCTCCTGGGCGTCCGGGAGCCGCTATCTAACGGTAGCAAAATTACAGTGATGAAGGAGCAACGAAAATAATTTTACTGTTAGGGGCCGCCACAACTTGGGCAATGTTATCAAAGGGTCGCGGCACTAGAAGGGTTGAGAACCACTGGTTTAGAACATCTGCCAAGTTTTTTGCGGTTTTTGTCCCGTTAAATGATTCCCCCACTTGGGGAATGGACTCTCATAGTTTAGAGTTAGGACCGCACTATAGGAGGTGCCTTGGCGAGGCGCGGCTTTCACATTTTCTGCAGAAGACGTGCATCTAAACCTCTGTTTTTAATGTTAGCGGTGAGACAAGTTTTTTTGCATGCTGGCTGGTGAGTGTGCTGAGAAAACTTTTTGCTGTTGTACTGTATAAAGCCTTTCCATGTGCACCTGCCTGTAAAGCTGGTGATAAGTTCAGGAGTGAGTTTGCCATTTTTGTTTGCTTAAAGTATATGTAAACTCAATCAGAAAAATCAAATTGAAGCCTTTAACATGTCCAAAAGTCTTTTTATTCCGCAGCTCTCATTAAGAGAAGACCTTGTGAACCTGCCATGAAGGTCCTTGTTCCTGCACAGCCTGTTACCGGGTGACAACCTTCTGTCCCAGTCTATTGCGTTGTCACCCTATCATAAGCTCTCCGTACACTACAAATGGCCGCAATGGCGCCATCCCCGAGCAGGCTTGTCCCCATCAGTAAACCCACTCTGAGAAATGACGTGCGGCTATTCACTGGAGTGCTGTAGCCAGGAAGAAGCTACAAAGAAGCTGCAGGAGATTAGCAGTGCTGACATGTAATAAAGGATGAAAACAAACTTAACAAAAACAGGCAATTGTTTATGATACACAGTGCTTTAGCAAAATAAGCAAATAAGTTATGATGTACATGGACTTTTTAATATACAAAGTGGCCATCTAGTTATTGCCTCTACATGTACTGGAGAATCGCTATTAAACAAACAATCTAGAAAGGCTTCCAAGGAAGTTCAAAATCTCTTATTTAAACACCACTTACAGGAAACAAGAGCAGAACCGTTTCCTTGTTGCTGAAACGTCCAACCAGCAAATTGCAGCGGTTCCCACAGAACATCATTGTATTTGCAGCACAGCAGCTTAGTGGTTAGCACTTCTGCTTTGCAATACTGGAGCCCTCGGTTCAAAACCAGATCATCTACATGGAGTTTGCATGTTCTCCCTGTCTGGGTTTCCTCCCACACTCCAAAGACATGCTGGTAGGTTAACTGGCCCTAGTATGCATGTGAGATAGGGACCTTAGACTGTAAGCTCCTTGTTGGCAGGGACTGATGTGAATAGGGATGCACCAAAGCGCGATGCCAAAAAAACCATTACTGATTTTTTTTTCTTCCGGTACTGGAAGTCCCATTAAGGAAGCCAGGCGGCGTGTAATGACTCGCCACCCGGCTTCCCCATTAACATGGAAGCCGTCCCCATGATTCCTCGTCACCAGGTGATGAGGAAGCATGGAGCCGGCTTTCTGGTCAATCAGGAAGCCGGGGGGTTGGTAACGACTCGTTGCCTGGCTTCCAGACTAATCGAGAAGCTGGCCAAGCAGGAAGCCAGGCGGCAAGTCATTACACAGTGCCCGGCTTCCTGATTGGCCAGGAAGACGGCTCCATGCTCCCTCATCACTAAGTGACAAGGGAGCATAGAACTGGATTCCCAGCCAATCATGAAGCCTGGCAGCGTTTAAAGGAGAACTATGGGGTTAGGGCTTTTCCCCAGTCCTCCTAACGGGAGGACACAAACTAGCGTCCTCCCGTCACCCAAAGCTCAGTATACTGCGAATTGCAGCTTGCAGTATACCGAGACGCTGCAGCCGGAATGGATCCCGACAATTATGTCTGGATCCGCCCAGCTGCGTGAGTGACAGCTGGCTCTGCCTAGCTAGGGGCAGAGCCAACTGTACCCACCCCCTCCCCGTCCGTTCCGCCAGTCAGCGCTGGAGGATCGGACAGGGAGGGGGGAATCCAATCCCTCCCCTGTCACGGCTCTCTGCAGGGATGGATCGAGAAGTGAGCGAGCGCCGGTATGTGTTCGCTCACTTCCCGATCTACTGAGCCGACCTGTGACAGTCTCATTGTCACAGGTCGGCTCAGATTGAGGCTGAGTGAAAATCACTCACCTCATAATTCTCCTTTAATGACTCGCTGCCCGGCTTCCTGATACCAGAAGTTCGGGTATCGGGCTATGCATGGGAGCATTTGGGCGAGTACGAGTATGGGTGCATCCCTAGATGTGAATATACAGTATGTAAGAGCCCAATCACAGGTCAGGTGTTGCCTATAGAGCAGCCCATTCATTTCAACAGGCTGCCCTAGGCATGACAAACACGGCAAAGAGTGCGCTTGTCTCGTGTTTTGATTGGCGCGTTTGGGGAGCCATCAACAATGAATGCCACTGCAAGTGTAACAAGGTTCACATGCTACACTAGTGTGAATGTGGGCCAACCGGCAGCGCTATATAAATATTTTATAGCAGTTTCAGCAGCTGAAATGTGTTTGTCACAAGAAAACCTCAAAGCCGGAGGAGATTGGGACATCCTTATGTTAATGAAAAGACGTCTCAAACTAAAAAAAAATGACAGTATTTCTAGAAACCCCCCTTTATTAAACAAGGCAAAAGAAGGCAACAATAGGCTAAAAATCTGACAGATGCAATGAATGAACAAAGCTTCAGGCTGAACATTGAAAGCTTCTCACCCAGAAAGTCCCTGGCACTCCTGAAAACAGATCTTTCAGCTATACATATGAAACCATTTACTGCCACCTAGTGGCAAGGTGCGGCACTCCCAAGAGCAACTTCTTCCTTTTAGATCTCACATTGCCAAATAGAAATACGTTTTATATGAAACAACATCTAGATCAAGCTGGTTCATGTGCACAACAGCTTGATAACTGTACAGCCATTTTATTCACCAGCACTCGGAAAACAGCAAAACTGTGAAGTAACAAAAATGAAGACAAAGTATATAAATACACACATTCATTTACATGTAATAAAGACCAAGGTATGAAAAGGCAGACTCGAACAATGCCCCGTGTGTGGGCGCTTACTGCAGCATAAGAAAAACGCATACGCCAAGGAAAGCGAGAAGGATGGAAGTATGCCTGACAAGCAATTCAACTGCACTGAAGGTCAAAATCTCAGAAGCACCTTAACTGCATTAGAAAGACAATCTCATACAGGCCGGCGGTATAACAAAACAAATTGGATTCTAAAGTGAACCAGTCATAAAATTAGGCAATGCTAACTAAGAATTAGATGAAAAAAAAGGCAGAATTTATCATTGGTATAAGTAAAGCTGAAACCCATGACTCCCAATATCTGAGCTTCCCTAAGGGCTACTGCTGAATAAGAAGGTCGGGGGGTCAGAGCAAAGGTTCATAGTATAGAAAGAAGTTGACATTTGCCTATAACGCCAGATCTCTGTATACAGAGCAAGATGGGCATACCTCTGGACCCAATGTCAGATGACCATATCTTTGGATCCAACGTTAGAGAGCCAGACCTTTGGATCCAGACAGGCATACCTCTGGACCCAGAGCAAGACAGGCATACCTCTGGACCCAATGTCAGTTGGCCATGGCTTTGGATCTAACTTTAGATTAGGCCATATCTCTGGATCCAAAGTCAGAAGGCCAGATCTCTGGATCTATTGATCATCTTGGCATGCGGTTTTCACTAAAGACAACCTCCTATGTATTTTTTTCCCATCATATACAGAGCTTGTATTGCTTAGTTTCGTGCTGAGTACTTACATATTCTTATGCATTAAATGACCTTCAAAACAAGACCTTGTTGGCATACATATCTGCAGGCACTCTGGAGCAATTAATCCTCAAAGTTCAAAGTGGAAGTACTTAAGTCATTCTCTTATTAGCTTTGCTCGCCTGCTCCAGCTCCAAGTTTATATTAGGAGATTATAAGGCTGCTGGGTCACTACTGGGGAAGGGGGGGACAAAGTAACCTCAGCTGCTGAGACACTACTGGGAGGGGGAAGCAGGGTGAGCCCAGTCACTACTGAGAAGAGGGAGCAGCGGGAACTGAGCTGCTGAGACACTACTGGAAGGGTGAAGCAAGGTTAGTTGAGCTACCACTGAGAGGGAGGAGTAGTGGTAGCTGAGCTGCTTAGACGCTACTGGAAGAGGGAGCAGGGCAAGCCGAGCTGCTGGGACACTACTGGGAGAAGTTGAGCTGCTGGGACAACACTGGGAGGGGCAGCTGAGCTGCTGGGACACCACTGGGAGGGGCAGCTGAGCTGCTGGGACACTACTGGGAGGGGCAGCTGAGCTGCTGAGAAAACTACATAAGAGCTTCTAGAGTGTTCTTTCAGGATGACTTCAGAGGTTAGTAGAGGAATATTTTAAAGCGTACAAGTACTTTAATGTCCATAGCCTGACCACACACACACTTTTAGTACAGGTGATGGAGAACACAAATTGAAAATTGGAAATATGTGACAGAAGGAAAATGTAATAATTTGGTCTCAATACTATGTAACCAAAATGTGTCTCCAGCTCAGTTGCAGATTTTGCAGCGCCCATGGAAAGTTGCCTCTGCAATCAAAGCAAGTTCACTCTAGAGAATATTTTACTTCGGACAACAACTCCAAGTTCCAGCGTCCTTTCGGTGAGTGAACAGCAGCAACAGAAGAAAAGTAGAGCTACAGCATTAAAGTACATGCTGGGAAGAGAGAGAGAGGAGCGGGACCAGCTAGGAAAGGGTTATAGTGGGAGCATTTTGGGCCCACGCTTCCTTTTGGCTCGTGCCTGCAGTTGGTCCTGTTCCTAGATCACTGCTTTTACTATGGCAAACCTCCCACTGAAAATGACTGACCGCAGACCAACCAGGACTTGAATCCCAACTCGGGTAATGTTTCCCCAACACGGTGGAACGGCTTGGTAAACTAATTTCAACAACCATTTTTTTACATTTTGGAAAATCTCTCAGTGCCAATCAGCATTTGCAATACTCATTATCACTTGGCTTTTAGGACAGTAACTGATCATAGCAAGTGATGTTCAACTCCCATCTAGAGGCCAGTACATCGATTATGTGTGCCAGCGTGACCGATCTGCAGTGTATGGAGTGAGTTCTGAAACAGGATCACAGCTTACCAGTCCTTAGATGTGGTTGCTGCTCTTTATTTTCCCCATGTCATTCAATGAATAGGACACTTGTATGAGGATGGCTACGCTCACTCACTCCACTGTATCTATAGGGGGAGCCAAGGTGGGGAACTAGTTTGCTCTCCTAATTTGGACTACTAACCCCCCCTCTCATCTCTATCACACAGGGAGGTGTACTTTTGTAGTTCACAGAAGATAGCTGGGAAAACTGATACGATTGTTTACTAAATCTTTACTACATTCTGGCAAGATAAACAGTTGGTTTTTTTTTGTACATGTAGGGATGTCCCCATACAGATACCAGGCATTTTTACCAGTACTTGCCCCGATTCTTAAGGCCAATACCAGCTCTTTAAATTTTTAAACTGCAGCGTCCGTCCGAGTTACCGCACATCGGAAGCCTGCTGGGGACCTGCAAATAGCTATCCATGGCAGTGCCTGTCCGGTTCTATATCTCCTCCTTCCCGATGCAGGCACAGCCATGGACAGCCCCACATAGCACAGAACACCGGCACACGCCACAGCATAACCACTGCCAACAGAGATCCACGTCACCCGGGTGAGATCGGCACGCAGCCTGGCGAGATGAATTCTGCCCTGGGGACGTCTGTATTTAGCCCGGGTGAGAAACTGCCCTAAAATCATTGGTCTGTGTTGTTTTAGAAAAAATGTCACATGTCCCTTTAAGAAAAAGTATCGGTAATTGGTATCGGCGAGTACCTGAGGGAAAGTACTTGTACTTGGTCTTAAAAAGTGGCATCGAGACATCCCGTATTTAGCCTGAAAAAAAAATGAAAACTAATGCAGGCACCAAAGCTAACAATTAGGCGGCAATATATTGCTGTGTTTTTGGTTTGGATATTCTTTAAAGAATGTTGAATTGTTTTTCTTCATTAGGCCTCATTCACACTATTCTACGTATATGCGCGTACTGTACCATATGCAGCATATGCAAGTAAATGGCTCCATACACATAGCTGCCTATGGAGCCATATATTTGCGTAGCGTATAAATGCGCAAAAACATAATGGAACCGAGATGCATCCGGGCAGCGTATTTCTGCGTATTTTACGCGCCTACAGTTCATTCAAATTTCTATTACGAATGATGCATTCTGGGATTGCATATACGCGCATATATGAGTGTACATACGCGCATGTACGCAATATACAATTTTGCTCTTGCGTTGTGTGTGAATGAGGCCTTACAGTAAAGCAAGCCAATAGACAAACAATGGTTCAGAGAAGCCATCCACAACACGGTTACATACTCCACTGTGTCCTGCGCATGATCTTTGGTCAACAAAACACAGACACTAGATAAACCATGTGGAAACTGACAAAGTCTGCCGTCCTCAACTATTGCGCTGCCTTAGAGACATATTGTTTCAGTCATTACTGACCCACGGCAATGAGGCTCCTTTCATACCAGGAAGTGACGACTCATGTAAACATAGAGCCAAGCAGACTAACCAAGACCTTTAACTGAGATACGAACAGGAAATCCAAACAGGAAAACAAAAAATGTAACATGTTGCTGCTTATCAGTTCTTAGATGTGGTGGCTGCATTCCTTTTCATTGTTTAAGCTCAGAACATTTTCAGCAAGTACAGAAAACACACCCATTGATTTTACCATCAATGCCGGGTCCTTACAAGCAGCATTTCTCAACCATGATTTCTCCAGAGGCTATTGGGAATTATTCCTATTGACCACAAATGTAAGGAGCATCTTCCCAGGGGCCATCACACGAACGTTCTGCAAGCTACACATATACCGTATTTTGCGCTCCGGACCATAGGACGCAGGCATTCAGTGACTGGAGCTGCAGTTAGTGACCGGTGAGACAGATGACGTTCCTCGTCTGCTCTAGGGGCTTTATGGTGAGCTCCTATGCTGTGGTCACGGTCCCATAGATGAGCGGGGGACCCCCCCCAAAATCACGGCGGGGGGGCGGACTTGATCGCCTCTGCTCGATTTAATACAAGTGTTCTAATTAGATCACTTGTATTAAACAGCGGCACCCACTGTACATTCAGCTCTGCTTGCCAGGAGCAGGGCTGAATGTACAAAAAAACTACTCGCCCGGCGCCCGAAACTGCATGTCCCGGGCGATAGGTATTTGCTCCATAAGACGCAGGCACATTTCTACCCTCCTTTTGAGGGGAAAAAAAAGCGCGTCTCATGGAGCGAAAAATACGGTACTAATTTAGTCGGGCAAACCAGAATGTTACGTCATGGGTTCCAAGGACATAGTACCAAGGGTTAGACCCTCTCTCAAGTTAGAATTGCTGTCTGTCTCCCAATGGGGAGATTCACACTTCTATTACTGCTGGAGACCATTGTCAACAAGAAAAAAAACCTCTAAATAATTTTAGAGTTGTCACCAAAACAAGAGGTATGGGGATATCAGTTAATAGGGACATTTGTGAAGATAACTGTCTTAAGGGGGGAATTCCACTTATTTTAGGAAATGTACTTACTAGTTGGGACAGGAAGTGAAGGAACATACAGCAAATGTTACACAGACAGCAAAAGATAACCTGACAGGGTGATTAACCCTTCCCTACAGTAAACAAAAAAAGAAAGTTTGGCTTCATACTTGCACTTTCAGGGCTCATTCAGACGGGAATGCATGTCTGTACAGTGTGCACGCCCATTAAAAGAAAGACCCTGATCCCAAATGTGTAATTGCGTGCAACAGCCTGTTCTTCTCTATGGGAGGTTGTGGCTGGACGTCTGGGTGCCCGCACTTGGACGCAGACAATGTCCATTTCAGGATCGGGTCTTTTTACGCATGTGGACGCCCATCTTAATGAGCCCTAAGGAATGAAAGCACCAACAATCTGATCTTCCTTCCAAGTAATTTTCTGCAATCTACTACTAAGCCCTGCATGTTTTTAGTCAGGAAAGCAGCCTGGGTGATGGCCATGGCTCCTTAAATACAGGGTAGTGAGTGAGCGTAGCCACCCTTGAGCTAGACGTATGCTATTTACAGGATCACCTGCTGAAAATAAAGTAAAAACACTAAGAAAAGTGAATGATGTCACCGCAAATAGGACCCCATTCACACTGAGCAATTTGTAGCGCGACTTCTGCTCAAACATCGCTCAAATATGAAGCTCAATGTAGTTCTTCCAATGCATTTCAATGGAGACGTTCACATCTTGCCGCTCAATGTTGTCTGTAGCTTGTCGCTCGAACATGAGCTATTTTTAGGTGGATTTTGAGCGATTTGGCCCCAATAGACTTTGATAGACCGCCAAAAGAAGCGCTACGTAGTGCGACAAAATGTGCACTGTATCTCAATGTCGCTAAGCGCTGAAAAAGCTCAGTGTGAATCGTGTCTTAGGATTGGGAAGCTGCAATGTATTCCATTTTTGTTTCAGGTTTGGATACACTTCAATGAAAGCCCATTGGAATGTCTTAATAAATACCTTTGAAGGACCTTTAAATATAAAGGAATAAGCTCTTAGCTGCTTTGTAATTGGTTATTAAAGCTTCTAAATCAGAAGTTATCAGCCGGGAAAGCAGTTCAGACAGGTAGATGGTTGTCAAGCTGCAGCTCAACTAGGGCTGCAACAACTAATCGACATAATCGATTATTGAAAAAGTTGTCAACTTTTTCAATAATCGATTAGTCGGCTTCCGTTCAGTTGGCCTTGTTCACAGCTCCACACGCTGTGCGCCGCACCTCCTCCCCACCTCACGCTCGCCGTTGCCAGACCCGCTCGCATCCACGCTTCACATGCCGCACCTCCTCCCCGCCTCACATTTCCTGCCCATCCACGATCGGCAGAGGGACGCGGGGAGATGTAGTAAGGAGGAGCAGGTGTGGGGGGATGACAGCTGCTGATAGACAGGTCCGATCTCAGAAGCACGTTGCTGGAAGACTGCTCAGGTAAGCCTGCACTTTCCCACACATGGTGCTCTATAATGTATTGCTGGGATTTGTATTCCTCTATAGCTGATGGTACATTGTGCTGTATATTATACATAGGAATACAAATCCCAGCAATACATTATACACTATATGTATAATGTATTGCTGGGATTTGTTGTATTCCTCTATAGCTGGTGGTATTCTGCAGTGCGCTGTATAGAGGACTACAAAACCCAGCAATAATACATTATACAGCACAATGCAGAATGCTGCCAACTATTATGTACTATTGCTGGGATTTGTTGTATGCCTCTATAGCTGGTGGTATTCTGCATTGCGCTGTATAATGTGCTTTTGCTGGGATTTGTAGTCCTCTATAGCCGGTGCCATTCTGCATTCATTGCTGTATAATTTTACACTTTCCATTTCACTATATTGCACACCACACTATCTTTTTTACTTCCACCGCTCCAAGCTTGCTCCTGTGATGGACTGCAATCTCAATACAAACTAGTAGTCCATCACTGGAGCCATTTTTTAAACTTTATTTTATAGTTTATCCGATTAATCGAACTTAATAATCGGCTAACTAATCGATTTTGAAAATAATCGTTAGCTGCAGCTCTAAGCTCAATCTTGTGTGTGAAGACAACTAAAGAATATGCAGACACTGCGAGGATACAACATGGGGCAAAAAACACAATGATGACTCAATAAAACATTGAGCAGCGACTGAGTTGTGCGTTGGTTCCTTTTGCTACGAGACATTCTATTATTGGATATCCAAGAAAAACTTAGAATGCCGGCAAGCCATTGATTTTCTTAAAGTGCAGTTCCCATGATCCTTACATGGCACAATGGGAACTGAAAAGCTATTTTTACTGTTTATGCCTCAAAAAAATAAAAATAAATAAGAAGCCATGCAAATGCTGAGCTTGAAGAGGAACTCCAGGAAAACTTTCTTTACGCTTACATTGCAAGGGTAAGTGCTCATTTTTCTTATCTAAGTTAAAAAATAAAGTTCTACTCGCCCAAAGATCCGAGCCGACCTGCTGTCACAGCGCTCCCTCCAGCCTCTCTCCTCCTAAGCTGCAGCATTGGAATCTTCTTCAGTGCCCTCACGTCTATATACAGTGTATAGAACGTGATGATTTACGGGACCTTAGAACATTGCAGCAGAGGGGGAGAGAGGCTCTATGGACCGGTCTAAGAAAAAGCCGGCTCAGCATCAGGTGAGTATAAAGCTGGCCATACACCTATAGATTATCTGCAGAGTTTCTATGGTCAGATGGAAAAGGTGCAACAGATTCCCCCATCTACGCTGACCTGTGTGGTTGCAGGAATCTCCCACTGGGCCAAGCTTCAGTATCTTGCTAGTCGGCCCCCCGTTGGCTCTTAAAATACCTGAACAATCTGATTGGGTGCAGGCATTGTTCAGGTGTTATGACAGCCAGCGTGGCAGACTAGTAAGATACTGAGGCTTGGCCCAGTGGGAGATTCCTCAATCCACACGGTTCAGCGTAGATGGAGGAATCTGTTGCACTTTTTCCATCTGACCATAGAAAGTCTGCAGATAATCTATAGGTGTATGGCCAGCTTTAGCAATTTTTTTTCTAACCTAGACAAAAACGCTCAAGTTAACCCCTGCGGTGCAGAGATAGCCCCACTGCAAGGGTTAATAACATTTTCCCGGAGTTCTTCTTTAATTGCATTAAAATGTTATTTCTGCGGAACTCTAAACTCAACTGCCTTCTCTGCTTCACCCAAAATCATCTCTCCAGCGTGCTTGGTATTCTTTGGAACAAGTTTTACATACTTTATTTGTACTAAAGAAGGAATTTAGGAGACAAGAGGAAAGCTTCTGTTGTCCAGAGCAATCAGATACTTCCTTTCATTGTCTAACCTGCGATAAGAGTTTAAAAGCTTGGAATAACTTTTGCAAAAATCAGTAAATGAAGCAATAAAAAGAAAAGCATTTACTAATTATTGCAATTAAGCTTGCATAGCACTGCAGCTGCGATCAAAGTGTTGCGGGTGCAATGTACAGGCTCTTTCAGTGTTGTCTGCTAGCCTCAGGTCCATAGGGAGGTACAGACCTACTGTCATGGGGTTGGAGGAAGTGAAGCTTGAACTACGGAGCAGGGAGAGAGGAGGAATCACCAGCATGCTCTGCACAGTCCCTCTGCGGCAAATGGGACATGAAGTAATTTATCGTAAACAATCCCCATCACTAAATTCAATGGATTACAGATTTCTGCCAGAAGCAGCACCCTGCAATTCAGGTAAAGGGCCAGTGGTGCGGGGTTTGGGGATGGTGTATGCGACCATGTTACACCCCAATTTAGCTAAAATGAACTAGTATGTTGCGCTCGGTGTTGGTGGATCTCTTTGGTTTGGGGTAGGTTTAGTTGTCACTAAACACAATGTCAAACTATATACGGTGAAAATGGTGATAAATAATTCTATGTGATAAATTAATAGATAGTACTTAAAATCGTGCTAATTTGTGATCTATAAATAAATATATATAAGCATATGTTGTTGATTAAATAGTGTATATAAATTATTCTGTGGTGACTCTAATTGTGTAGGATTACCGTGGTGGCGGTATAATGCTTATACCTAAAAAATTCATTGGTACCGCTAGAAGTGTCTCAACATGGCTGTTAGTGAATTACAATATAGTGAATGTATACTTTGTAAATTGTATCAAGAAGTAAAAACTATCAAAAAATCGAAAAATTAATTGATAAATAAAAGAAATAAATATGAAGTAATAAAATGTAAATAAATAAATAAATAAATCGATGTGTCCAAAAATCCATTATAGATCACAAATTAGCACGATTTTAAGTACTATCTATTAATTTATCACATAGAATTATTTATCACCATTTTCACCGTATATAGTTTGACATTATGTTAGCGACAACTAAACCTACCCCAAACCAAAGAGATCCACCAACACCGAGAGCAACATACTAGTTCATTTTGCCTGATTTATATCAACACATTGGTGCAGCTGGTGACAAAATATAGCTACTCCTAGCGCAACTAATTGATTTGAATACCCCAATTTAGCTGTTGCATGAAACAAGGTTTAAGACCTGAACCTAGCTTTCCTTGGTAATCACTTTTCCATCAAGGTCACATAACATCACCACTTGAGAGCTGATCCTACCTACTAGTTGGAACAAATAGCAGAGAATACAAAGAAGTCCTAAAAGAAGAAAATACAAAGAAGTCCTATCCAAACGCTTGTGGTGAAGCCATAGTGAAGGAAATGGGTGTTTCATGGAGAAATCCCTGAGAAGACCCATTTCAATTCTCTAACATCTGCCCTGGAAAATTCTGAGAAAAAAGAACTTTACTTCCACCATGAATCGACCATATTTATAGAAAGAATATATTTGATTCCAAGGGGGAAAAAAAACATGTATTCAAATCATGGATTACATATTCATAGCCAGCAATAAATAATAAAAGAGCTTTAAAACAAGCCATCATTGGCCTCTATAACTGCAGGTCAAAGTTATTAACATGAGCAATAAAAATCACAGCTCCCTTCCTTTTACTTTCTCTGGCAGCAGAGACTTGGCAGCCTGCGCTTAAAAACAGATGAAACCTGACTTCAGCATCTGCTGCGATCTTTGAGGATGAATTACTCTACCGGCAGCTACAGAGATCAGCAAAGACCTGTCTCCAAGCCCGATTGAACCTTCAGCTTAAATTATCTAAATACATTCCAGGTAGGAATGCACCGATGCCAAGTACCGTACTCGGTACATGTACAGATACTTTTGAGCTCCAAGACTAGAGAAAAATTCAAAAGTTAGGAGGCAGCTGTCATTTGTAAGGAGCACACGGAGCTCCCGGGATTTGTGCATCCCAGTTTTAATGTATGATCTGTTTTATATATAACTTTATTAGGGATGCACCAATACCATTTTTGCAAGTACAAGTACTGATACAATTTTGTTTATTGTCATGTGACAGTTTTTCTAAAACAATACAGACTAATGATTTCAGGACAGTGGTGGAGCGCCAGAGCCCGGTCCCAGCTTCAAACGCTGCAACCCTGGTAGTTCTCATAAAAATGCCAAGTATCGGCACTGCTATCGGTGCTTCCCTAATTCCAGGTGCATCAAAACAGAAAGGTGTAAAAAGTAGGGTTGCACAGATACCAAGTACGTACTCGGTACAAGTACAAGTACAGATACTTTTGAGCTCCAAGACTAGACTAGAGAAAAATTCAGAAGTTAGGAGGCAGCTGTCATTTGTAAGGCGCACACGGAGCTCCTGGGATTTGTACATCTTTGTTTTAATGTACGATTTTGTTTTTATAAATATAAATAAAGTGATGCACAGATACCAGCTTTACGAGTACGAGTACTGGTACTTGCCGAGTACTTACAAGTACTAATACATTTTTGTTTATTGTCTTGTGACAGTTTTTCTAAAACAATACAGACTAATGATTTCAGGACAGTGGTGGAGCACCAGAGCCCGGTCCCAGCTTCAACCGCAACCACCCTGGTAGTTCTCATGAAAATGCCAAGTATAGGCACTGGTACTCGAAAAGTATCTGTGCATCCCTAGTAAAAAGCCTTAGTTCATTTTCTTTCTAAAGCAGCCACACCCCGAGTAGAAAAGCCGGACCCCAGGCAGCATGCTGTAGAGTTGGACCCTTGCTCTCCATGATGAAGTTGTCTCTGAGGTGTGGTATGCCCCCTGCTGAATCAGAACTAAAGTTCTCCAATCAGCATGGAGCTTTGCTGATTGCAGAGCAATGACCCTGACTCTGCACAGGGGCATGGCAGACCACTGCAGAGGGACCACTGCTGACACAGACAGCAAAGGTCCTACTCTACGCAGCATGCTGACAAAGGACAGGCTTTTCTACTCAGGCTGTGGCTGCTAAAGAAAACAAACCATAAGACTTTTTATACCTTTTGTTTCAATGTACCTGCAATTAAAGGATTTAAACTGAAAGTATAATTGGGCTTTCAAACGATTACTGGTTATTAAGAATATGTAAATACTTTAAATGTGTCCATAGTCTGGGCACAGGCTCACTTAACAACATCCAACCAAGAGATTTACCATAGAAAGTCCTGGGTGAGAACTCAGCTGCAGCCATAAATGAAGTAATTACATAGAAGGCCTGGAAGCTCCATTTAAAATAAACTAGATATTCTAGTCATCTTGACCAAGGGAGAACTGTCTCAAAATTGACAGGTATGACATCAAATCTGCTCCTCGGGACAAGAAATCATGTGAAGAACTGGGGTATGGCACAGCTTGGAACACAATATCCTGTCAAGACTAAGTAGGTTCAAATCTCGCGTGGGTGCTGGCAGGGAACATCGATGATAAAAGTGACAGGTAGAAACTGGTTGTTTATTCAATCCAAAGTATTTCCCATCAAGACAAATGTAATTCTTGCGGATCAGATACGTTCTACAGAAAATCCACAGCTTATAAAAAAAATGTAGGAATATCCGATGGCTGTCTTCCAAACATATCACTCCTCTAACTCAATAACAAGTATCAAGAAACATAGCCAACCCTATTTAACACTGGTTGTTTGTCCCTCTTTTTCAGTGCAATGTTCTACTCAGCAGCAGCTTCAATGTGTGTGATCTCCAGCTGCCTGATCTGTAAGTTCTCAGCTCCTGTGTGGACTATTTGATGCAGTTCTGCTTCTTCTACTTCTTCTACTTCTTCTTGGCAGGTCTGTTCTTCGATAGTATGTTCAATGTGATGAATAGTGGATTCGTCCAGAAGTTCAGCCTCAACTTCTTCCATGTGTATTTGGTTTACATGCACTTCCTCAACATGAACCTCTGTACCATGGTCTATCTGAAGATGTTCCACCTCTATGTGACCCATATGTACCTGTGTCTGTAGATCTAGTATATGGGTGCCTTTTACTTGATTCACTTCCAGCAGATCTTGGTGCAACTGGCCTACCGTCAGCTGGGGAGGATCGACCTGCACTTGGATAACTTGATCTACTGGCACCACATGGACTTCTTCCACTTGCTCCACAAAGGTCATTGAAGGCACAGTCTCCATTTCTGCAGATTCAGAAGGAAGCATGACCTCGGTCACTATTCTTTCCGAGATGTTGTGTATTTCACGAAGGTGTTTCCTCAGCTCACTGCCTTGCATAAACCACAAATCACAAATTGTACAGTGATTGGGCTTGTCCCCTGTGTGAAGAACCAGATGGTCTTTAAACTGGTCCCAGCAATTGAAAACACTGTTGCAAACCTGAAAACAAGCAGATATGTGTTAATATAAAAACCAGAAAATACACTGAATACAACTTACACCAAAAATTAGGGATGCACCAATACCGATACTAGTATCGGTGCCCATGCCGAGTATTTTGGGCGAGTACTCGATGCCTAGACCAATACTCGAGCTTCCAGTATCAGCAAGCCGGGCACCTAGTGACGAGAAGCATGGAGACGGCTTCCCGACTAATCAGGAAGCCAGGTGGCGAGTCATTACATGCCGCCTGGCTTCCTTAATGGGACTTCTAATATTGGTATCGGCGAGTACCAAAAAAAAAAAAAATCAGTACTCAATACCGAAAAACTGGTATCGGTGCATCCTTACCGAAAATGACCACATGAACTTTAACCAGTTGACATCCGCGGTGTTAAACCCCCTTCCCATCCAGGCCATTTTTCAGTATTCAGCGCTGTGGTACTTTAACTGACATTTATTCCGTCATGCAGCGCTGTACTGAAATGAATTTTATACCCTTTTTTGGGGACAGATAGAGCTTTCTTTTGGTGGTATTTATTCACCACTGGGGGTTTTATTTTTTTACTATATTAAATTTTTTTACTACGGGCGGACGGCAAGAGGTTAAAGTGGATCTGAAGTAAAAGAAAAAAAAAGTGAATATTTGCTTTGTTAAAAGGGGACATTTACAGAGGCTGACTGTGCCTAACGCTGAAAGATTGAGCTTTCCTTTTGAATTCCAGCTGAAAAATAACAGTACATTTCCTGGTATACGAAGGAGCCTAAAATTCTCCTGTGTACACAGCTTCATAGCTATATATTTGCAGTGTTAGATCTGAGGCACTGCTACCTCTGACTGCTAGTCTCAAGAGATTTGGAGTTAAATTTGATGAGGTCACTATGTACTGGAGGCTCTGACATGAGAAAGCAAAGCCCTGCCTCTACTAAGATGGCCACCTGCAGTGCAAAACAAGGTGCCGTAAGTCAGTAACAAAGAAGAAAAAAAAAAAAAAAGATTAGCTACAGGGAGACCACAGGCAATATTTGTGACTAGTCATTTGCCACCTGCCTGCCTTGTTTCTTTAATAATGTCATAAAAAACGCCTTCGTCTGGCCCAGACTTTCAGTACATGAGCAGGCTGCAGGCACAGCCATGGGAACCAAGTGTGAGGCTCTTTGGCTCCTTCTGTCTACTGTGGTAAAGCCTGACTATCGAGCACCCTAAATTTTGATCAGGAACTACTGCTGGATAATGCTGCACCTCCACTTCACACATGAGGAGGAAGGGAATGAACTGTCATTACAACTAATGGTCAAGCACATGGAGTCATTAAAAACTGGGACCTGTGTGTAGCCACTAACCTTTAGTAGAAGAAACCTTTCCCTATAACAAAATAAAAGGACTACACTGAGTGGCCAGATTATTATGACCACCCCATCAGTACTTCGTTGGGCCGCCTCGTGACTCCACGAGATGACTTCGTTGGGCCGCCTCGTGACTCCACGAGATGTTGAAAGGTGGTGCGAGGAATCTGACGACACTGTTGCCCTTCTGTTGTCTTGTACCAGTCTTACCACTCTCCGTTCTGCCCTAACATTGACTAGTCGCTGACGGCCACAATTCCCACAATCAGACCCAGATTTTCGGCTGACAGTCCAGTCTTTAAACACTTTAACAACAGCTGCTCTTGAACATTTAACGAATTCTGCTGTTTTGCTGATACTCGCTCCATGGCTCCGCTCCAACAATCATCCCACGTTCAAAGGCTGTTAAATCGCGTTGTTTACCCGTATCTTCAGAAAAAAATCACTTCTACTGTCGTGGTAAACAACCTGCTTCCCTATTTATAATGTTCTGGTCCTCTAGCAACTTCAGCGCAAAATTATAGCCAATTTGCCTACAAACGTCAGGTGGTCATAATATTCTGGCTACTAAGTGTATACCACATACAGCAGAAGATATTGGAGACTGCCTTCCTTACACTATCACTCGGACTGACTTCATTCACCTTTATTTCTCTAAAATATACTACAAACCAAAAAAGATTTATACACTGGTGTCCTTTACCGCTTCTAACAATTATATACGTCACAAATGTGTACCTGTAGCTTCAAAATGTTGCACCTATGAATCCAATTCGGGCCCATCCCTTAGTTCTGCCAGTCATAGAGGCTCTGCATCACATGTGGGCATTACCTAGGGTAGGGATGCATTGATAATGATACTAGTATCTCGTACTAGCCCAAATGCTCCGATACTTAACCTCTATACCAGAACCTCCAGTCAGAGGGAAATTTCCTCTGACTGGCAGTGCTGTGAGAGAACATGCAGATGGCTTCCTAGCCAATCAGGAAGCCAGGCCACAAGTCATTATCCACAGCCCGGCTTCATACTGATTGGCCGGGAAGCCAGCTTCCCAGCCAATCAGCATCAAACCAGTTTAAAAGCATGGAGCCGGCCTCCCGGCCTATCAGGAAGCCGGGCAGTGGGTAATAACCAGCCTCCCGACTTTCTGATTGAACAGGAAGCTGGCTCCATGCTGGATTGGCTGGGATGCTGGCTTACTGGCCAAACAGCATGGAGCCGGCTTCCCAGGAAATCAAGAAGACGGGCAGAGGGTAATGACACGCTGCTCGGGAAGCCGGCTCCATGCTAGCGGGAATATCGGTGCTCGTACTGGATACCGAAAAAAACAAAACAAAACGGTATAGGTACATCCCTAACCTGGAGGGATCTGCATGCAAATACAGCTTGCCTTGGAAAATCCACTCCTCCAGACTAAAATCCACCCATCAAGACATTTTCAGAGACAACCCACTGCATTTTTTTACATCACATATTTATTCATTGCTGAATGAGAGAAATGCCACATAAGAAGGATGTCTTAAAAAGGGACTCTACAAAGACAACTCTCACCCGAGAGTCAAGTAACCTGTTGTGAAAATACACATTTCACGCAAAGCAAAGATGCATGCATATGTTTCAATAGTGACAGGCTCTCTTTAAAGAACACTGGAAGGCCATGAAACCTTAGTTTACTTGGAGAACTCACCTGACATTCATACAGCTTCTTCCTTCCCTTCTTGGCACCAACTCCATACTGGCAAGCTGATAAGTGACATTTCAGGGTACTGTTCCTGGCAAAATGCTCGTGACAGTTTGGACATTCAAAAGGTTTTTCTCCTGGAAAAAGAAAAAAAAGTGCATACATGAAATGTCAACGGTTAATTCAATGCCGGCTGCTTCATCAGTAGAAAAAGAATTGGAGGTATGGGTACATTTCACATATGCACAAACACATTAGATCATTATTACTGCTTATGGGACGTGTCATCTAATTTCACTTAATACGAAGGTGGGATTTATTTATTTTTTTAAATTTAAGCTGCCCCCTCACGTGTGTGAGAGATCACACACACCCCAACTTTTTGTTACACGCTCGTTCAGGGTGTGCATTATCAAGCATGCTGGGCTCAAAGTACGCCAGGACTAGGCAACCTTCACGTCATTACATGGGCGCTCCTCAGTCCTGGAAGAATGCCCACTCCTTGGCTGAGGAAGCAGAAGTCCACAAAAGAAAAAAGGAAGAAGAAGTGGGCTTCTAGTGGTGGGGGAAGCAGATTAAGGGGGGTGACAGATGGTGGGGGGGGTCTAAAATTACTGGAGTTGCTCTTCAAAATTTCTTTATTGGGTTAAAAATATATTTTTAAGCTGGCCATACACCTATAGACTATCTGCAGGTTCTCTATGGTCAGATGGAAACAGTGCAACAGGTTCCTCCATCTACGCTAAACTGTGTGGATGGAGTAATCTCCCACTGGGCCAAGTTTCAGTATCTTGCTAGTCGGCCACGCTGGCTTGTCAAAATACCTGAACAATGCCGGCATCCAATCAGATTGATCAGGTATTGTGAGAGCCAGTGGGGCCAACTAGCAAGATTCTGCAGCTTGGCCCAGTGGGAGGTTCCTCCATTCACACAGTTTGGCGTAGATGGAGGAACCTGTTGCACTGTTTCCATCTGACCATAGAGAACCTGCAGATAGTCTATAGGTGTATGGCCAGCTTTTCACCTGTTATCAAAGAAAAAGAATATTGCCATTACTGACCTCCCAAAAATGCAGGTTGTCTGGCCATCATGCTGACCCCCTGACCATAAAAACACTGAAACAGAATAAGCAAGCAGCAAGTGAAAGTAATCCGAGATCAGCATGCCGGACCAAGCTGGCCAGTAAAAGCAGCAGTGACATTGGTCTCCCAGGGGACCTAAAGTGATATTAAAGTCAAAGGGTTTTCATCTATTTCAAATGCTGATGAAATCACTTACAATGGATGCTGCTTCTTGATGTTTGGAAGTTTTAGTTTTCCTGTAGAATCAGATGGTCCCCTGAGCACTGGCCCTGATATCCCGTTTTGGGATGGCTCCTTTCTCCCCCTTGCAGGGTCCTATGGAGCCACCCTTGTGTGTGCTAGTAAGCTGTGTGCGTCTCCACAAACACTGAGCCACAGCAAGGCAAGACTCTCCCCTGCTCCCTGCTAGTAGATGGACAGCTGCTGGAGATTGTGCTGTCCTTTGTAATCTTGTACTGGACAGGAAGTTCAGGGAAGCTGAGCTGAGAGAGTTGGAGCTGTTCGGGGAAAATAATGTGTAAGTGGGCGGCAAAAAATTTAAAGAAATACTTTGCGGGGCAATATATATTTGTTTGATCTGGATTCATTATTGAAAAAAAGGTTGAGAGTTTAATACTACCTTAAGCAGCTGTAGCAACAGTTTTCATTTATTTCAGTTACTGAATATTGATTAGACCATGTGAATGAAAAGGTAACTGCTGTAAGTACCCCTTGCTGTATTATGACATGTGTCATAATACTTTGTCAGGGCTGCAACCAACTCATCGATTATGAGAATAGTTGTCAACTATTCTCATTATGGATTAGTTGGTTGGATCCCCTAGCTCTCTCCTCCACACTGGGAGGAATGCACAGCAAGCAGTGGGCGGGTGCAATAGTCAGCCTGCTATTGGCTGTTGCAATTTGAAATGGCCAATAGCAGGCTGGCTATTGCAGCAGCCCATTACCTGTTGTATTTACATTCAGTTGCCGTCTGCGGAATCTTGCCACTGGCAGCTGTCGTTTCCTGGCTGAAGCTATTCTAGCGCCATGTGCTTACATTACAATTATTACAAAAAAAAAAAGAAACAATAATGAAGTTGGAGAAAAAACAAAAAAAAAAGTAATTTTTTCAGCCGCTTCTGTCTGACAAATTCTGCTGCGAGAGGTGCATTGCAGGTGCCATTCATTTCACCCCAAACAGGCCTCCCACAGAGTGATTGTAGTACAATGCGTTCCAGTGCAGTGCGATTGCAAAAAATTGTGCATGCAGTTTTATTCTGAAGTAACTTTGTTAGAAACACTGCATTTGTGTATTTTATTTAAATTAAGGACGTTAGCTAATTTTTTTTATCCGATCAAAAAAATAAAAAATCGGCAAACTAATCACATTCTCAAATAATTCATCCCCTCACAGCTACCTCCTCATGTATCATTTCCCCCTCCTCTTTTAGATTGTAACCCCTTAGGGGCAGGGCCCTCCTTACCATCTTGTCTTGAATTGTATTGTAATGTCTTCCTTACGTTGTAAAGCGCTGCGCAAACTGTTGGTGCTATATAAATACTATGTAATAATAATAATAATAGTTGCAGCTCTACACTTTGTTAAATAGCTTGGTCTGAATGTGGACAAAATCTCAGCACAGGCAATCAAGATGGCCAAAGGTCCCAGACTCGGTGAAGATGTTGGTGCCAGAGTGGGAGATTGTGGACATTGCATTGCTGTGGAAGGTGGGGGGTGGGGGGTAAGGGGGAGTATAGTTTGGGCTTTTACTGAACTTTTCGCTTATTTTCATTATTTGCCGTTTGCTATTTTAAGATGGCGGAGGAGAAGAAAGAGAAGGTAGCCTTTCAGCTCTGTCCTGAGTAGACACTTCAGCAAAGACAGGGAGAGAATATAGGACAAAGAGTTTAATTCTTAGGGATTGCTATAACTAAAAAGGTGTATTTTTATTTCCTTTTAGATTTAAATAGAGTGGCGAGAGGTTATAGAACCTGCTAGATATTTTTTTTTGACTGCTGTCTGTGTCACAGTTATGGAGATTCACTCTCTCCAATTGTCCTGACCACAATTTTTTGTTGTCACCAAATAAAGGGGAGAGATCTTACAAGGGGGACACCTATTCCTGTGACAACGATCTAAGATGGGATTTCCCTCACACTGGAAAGATATCATTTCCATTCCTGTTCAGTTTACAGGAAGGTAGTGAAGGGACATTTCCTTAAAAGGACACAAATGGCTGCAATTCTAACCCTCTCCTACTCTATCCAAAATAGAAAAAACTTTTTGCCATTAGATGAACTCTAAGAATGCCCCTCAGAATGCTTTTCTTTACTATACAATTGAGGGCCGGTTCACACCGCAAACAGTGCGATCCAGAGCGGTCAGACTCTGGAACGCACTGTATCGCAACCCAGCCGCCTCTCCCTACGTTCAGGGGCAGGACGGTGTAGCACTTTTGCCGATTGTACTGGACCAGAACGCAGGCACTAAAGTGCCACGCGTTCAGACGGGGGGCGTTGCAGTGGTGCCATTGACTTCAATCCATTGCCCTGCCCCCTCCCGCCCCTGAATGCAGGAAGCCGGCCGGAATGCGATCCGCTGACCGCTCTGCAATGCACTGTTTGTGGTGTGCACCGGCCCTGAAATCTAATTCCCAGGTGAATTGCACTGGGTGTGCTGCATGAGTTAGCACTGCTGCTTTGCAGTCCCCTCAAGTTACACTGGGACTATAGCACACTGTGGATGCTATTCTGGTGTCCGTGTCCTATAATCATATATGTACACAAAATACTCACATTCTGTATCGTTCACTATACTACTTCTTGGATTGAGTGGTGAAGGGTCAAGAATCTATCAGGTTTCAAATGCTGTCTATGTGCATATTGAGGAAACTTTGCTCCACTTACTGTTCTTCCACCTGTTACCAGGACATGAATAAGGGGAAATCTCCCCAGCAAGGACACAGGCAGAAATAAAAACCTCACAGGAGCTCGAATGTCTCCCCACTCTACTACTACAAAGTTTTCTTTGTATTGCCAGCTGTCATTTATGGGGAACCTTTCAGTCACTTCCTGTTAAATCTGATCACAAATAGACAGGACACAAGGAGAAATCTTCATAATGGAAAAAGTCAGAAAATTGTTTTATAAAAGTTTGAACCCTTTTACACAATATCCAAAACTAAAATGTTTTACTGGAAGTTGGGCTTGTTCCTTTGTACAACTGCCAGACCCCTATACACAACCTGAACAATATGTACAAAGATCACCAATTACATGCATCCACCAAGCGGTTTTATTGCATGCCAGTACAGATGAGAACACTCATAGGAAATCCTCACAGCCAGTGTCTACAGATATATCATGGGAGACAAAATAAAACGGTACGATAGGGATGCACCGATACCAGTGCCGATACTTGGCATTTTCACGAGAACTATCAGGTTTGCAGGTGTGACTGGGTCCTGGCGCTCCATCACTATCCTAAAATCATTAGTCTATTGTTTTAGAAAAACTTTCACATGACAATAAAAAAATCTAGTCTTTGAGCTGGAAGTATCAGTACTTGGTATCTGTGCATCCCTACTGTATGATAAGAGTTCTCTACAAAGTAGAAACGGAATACTCACCTCTCTCCAGCTGCTCGAGACGCTGATCTCTACATTAAGTAAATAGCTGAAGATCATGCAGAATCCCGGCGTGTCAATCACCTGGTCTCTCACTGCGCCCTGTGGCTCCTCCCACTCCTACAGGATACAGAAGTAATGTCCGGTGGATTGAACCACTGAACTCAGTGGGGGATCATGTTTTGAACACACTAAAAATGTTGGATTCCGCAGGATCTTCAGCTGGCAGTTTCTCTTTGATACTGCAGAGATCAGCAGCATGAAAGGGGAGTACTTCTTTGCACGGAGCCCTTTACTGTAAAGATGTATTTTAGCAACAAAGTCATTGAAATCAGTTGGCAAGGTGCAATGCAGCTTGACTACAGTTGCTGAATAATGTCCTCTTCTGGACAACACCATGATGACGCTAAAGGTTACCTGTATGTTTCCGAAGATGCTCCTTAAAATGGCCAAAATGATCAAACTGTTTTTCACAGTACTGACAAACGTGGATTTTTTTTCCTGGCTTTGGCCTCTTGGCGGCCCCACTTTCATCCAGATGGTAGCAGGTTAGGTGCTGCTTCCAGGCAACCTCCCGGACGTAGCTTTTATTGCATATTTCACACTTATAATTGTCAGCGGTGTGCGTTTTCATGTGTTCCTTGAAATGGTAAAACAATTTAAATGAACGATTACATTTCTGACAATGGAACATGTTGTTGATATGTGACAGATGAACTTCCATAATTTCAATGCCTTCTACCTGTTTGCCAGCATCACTTTCATTGGCACTGTCTTCCTGAAACTGCCTTTTTCTCTCCCCCTGGCGGTACTTGCTTGTAATGTCTGCCAGGAGGGCCAGAGCCGAGTCATCAGACGTGCCGGTAGTCTGGATGTATTTGACAGATTGGTCAGAGGAGGTCACGGCTTCCAAAGCCTCCATGTTATCTTCTAACTCAATTGTTCCTTCTGCTATTTCAACTTCAATCTCCACCGGTTCACCTTCTGAAGATGCCAGGGTCTCCGTAAGGACGGCAGCGGAATCCTCCACATTCCATTTTTTAATGCTCTCATTTTCCTCAGGTTTCCCTTCAATTAAAACGGTCTCCTTGTTCCTAGAAAACACATATATAAAATCACTGAATGTACACCAGGAGAAAGGACTGCATCTTTGCGCAGAGGGGGATCTCTTTAATCTGGTACTCTAAACCAATATAAAGACTCAAAGTCAACAGAAAGAGGTGATAAAAAATTGTCCATGGGTACCAGAGAGCTCATCAGACAGACTCTACAGACCTTTCTTTGGGGCAGATAGAAAAGACAACACTTCAAAGCTGAGCTGCATTTTTTTTCAGCCAACAGTGTGATTTTACTGCCTTCCCTAACAGAGTTTAAGAGATGGTGCCAGGTCTCAAGATTTAAAACCTGCACTCTCCTACAATAGAAGGCAGTGTACCCTTTGGCGGCCTGTTCCACCTACCTCTCCTCCGTTCCAGTGGTGCAGCCTCAGAAAGCCTTTACGGCACTTGACACCTCCGGGTGTTGGATGCTTGTGTTCCCCACTGCGTGCTTGGTTTCTTCTGCCGACCTCTAGATCAATGCTGTGCTCGGTGATGTGGGGGGTTGAAGGATGGAATCAGCATGCAGCTGGGAAACAAGCATGTGACACTCATGGAAGCATCCAATGATGAAGAGACTTTAGAAGGGTACAACTCTGGAATGCAGAAAAGGTATGTAAAACTGGAGAGATGAACATATGCTGCCTTCTACCGCAGGAATTCACCCTCTGAAGGTGACACAATCTCCGTTAAGCCATCAGATGAATCTTCAACGACAGTGTTTGCAGATCATGCAAGGCTTCCTCAGCTATGCCAGGCCCATAGCAGGCTTGATGTAAATGAACACCAACACTCAATGAATACTTATAAATTCTGGTTTGTATTTATTTTAAAAGGTGCATCACGTGCAAAAACCAACGTTTCGGGGCCATGCAGGTTTCCTTCATCAGGGGGACATAGTGATCCATGTCGCCCTGATGAAGGGACCCTGCGTGGCCCCGAAACGTTGGTTTTTGCACGTGACGCACCTTTTAAAATACAAAAAAAAAGAATTTACAAGTATTCATCGAGTGCTGGTTATCTTTATTTGCATCAAGACTTGGTATTGCACGGCGCATTCGTGATCATCACCGCAAGCACCACCATTTACTATATGGCCCTAAATGCTGTAAGGAGTGCAGGGGATACATCTGGACACTGCAGGGCCATAGAGGGGGCACAGAGTTGTCAGGATAGAACGCAGTGCTTCCAGGAAGTGTCTGGAGAAACATCCGGACTGTTTGCAGCACACCAGTAGCTCAAATTTAAAAAAGGAAAGGGAATAAATAAAAAAAAAGGAAATTATGCCACAGCTATTCTATGCTAGAATTTCAAGACGGCATAATACTCACATGAATGGGGTGGTGACACGGTCTCTTTACATTTTTAGAATACTGTTAACAATACAGCGACACAAAAACTTTGCAATACCTGATCTCAAGTGCTTTGATGGCCTCATGCATCTGTAAATATTCCGCTGCTTTGTAGATGTCGCAGGCCTCCTCTTCACCTTGTAACATCAGTTTTGCTGTGTATGTAAACTCTATCAGATGCTTGAACGCCATATTGCTCACACCTATTTAAAAACAAGAGTGTATTTCTGCATAAACAGTTACCAATAAAAAGTCATAAATGACACTCTAGGCACCCCCTTATATTACAGTGATTGTACTAGCACTTAAAAGCCTTAGTTATGCAGCACACAGGAGCCAATCAATGTGCTTCTCCTGCGATGACTGAATAACAGCTTTCAGGTGAAAGTATTTCTTTTAACTTTTTTTAAACTTCTTAAATAGTGTGGATTACACTAGGGCAGGCATGGCAAACTGGTGATTTTTGTGCTACATGCTACATTTTGTAAATGCACAAGTCACTGGACTGGGGCAGATAGGGAATAGAAGACTAGAGGTGCACCGAAATTACATTTTTAAAAGCGAAACAAATTTTTTTTTTAAAATGTCAGTCTGAAACCAACATTTTTTAACCCCTAATCTTTTAAAAATATTTTATATTTAATTGTTTGCTTTACTGTTGGGGAAATATTAGGGCTCTAAGCCGACCCCTGATATTTCCCTTTTAAAATTGACAAAGAAATTGAGCAGAGTCCTCAGGGAACACAGAGTCCTCTCTTTTTCTGCAGCCCCTGTTTTAAATGACAAGAAGCCTCTATATTGAGTGTTCCTGTTCATCCATAACATGTGGAGATTGTATGTTTACCATGTCCACAATCATGAATGAACAGAAGTGTTGTAGATCACTTCCCATTCATTCATAATTGGGAACACAGTTAACATACTATGCCCTCAATTATTGCAGAGTGTCTGTATACCGCTCTGCGTTCTGACAGCTGTCACAGGAGGCTGAGTGAGCGGTGTGGGGAGGAGAGCTCGGTCTCCTGTGAAAGCTGACTCCTCCCCCGCACCGCTGGCCTAGCCTCCCCGGACAGCTGTCTCCGCCCCCACACACCGCCACTCTCCTAATCTGTCACAGGAGGCTGAGGGGGATGGTGTGGGAGGAGAGCCGGCCTCTTGTGACACACCGGCCGCTCACAGCGCTCTACCTCCTCCGAAACGCTCGGCCTCCTGTGACCGTTTCTCTCCTCCCCCACTGGACGCTATGCTGTGTCAGGGGGACACAGAGCAGCGCCCAGCGGGGAGGAGAGATTCTAGGCGTGCACAGCAATTTCAGCCAAAAGATGGCACTTTTCGGCTTTTTGCCAAAAGCGCCATTTTCGGCAGATATGTGTCGGCGGCCGAAACTTCGGTGCATCCCTACATAAGACCCCTGACCCCGATAGGCGCATTGCCCAATTGACGCAACGCATAGGTGTGAATGAGCTGTAACGCATTCCTTACATGCAGGAAATTCACCCAGCACCTGCATGACCTTAGGAGTATTTTTCCTGTATTTAAACAACCTCTTTGGGGCGGTGCAATGAGAGTCAATGGGACTACTGCATCAGACACAACTCAAATACTGCAGACAAATGTTCAGACAGCAAAACCTACTGGCTTGTATGAACAAAAACTGTAAATACCTTCTATTTCCACCAAGGGTTCTTCAGTGTAATCCTGAAAAAATTTGTAGAAGAAATGGCTGCAGGCAGCAAGGACGGCCTTGTGGGCTTTGAACTGGTGCCCTGCACATAAGATTGAAGAAACCAAAAGGATTGGTAAGCTGGAGCACTCGATAAACACCATTATTAATAATTTAAGAGGTAAGCCAAGTAAACAGCTGTATATTATGCTCGTGTTTCCCAACCTTTTATCAATCACAGCACCCTATAAAAGTAAAACCTCAAGCCAGCGCAGTCTGAAATGTAGTGGATTTTACAAAACATGTGTTTTTTTGTTTCTTTACGTCAGGAGTTCTCTTCACATCAGTGTCCTCGGTCCCTCCCCTTCACAACAGTGTCCTCAGTCCCTAATATCAGTAGCTGCCGTAGTATGGCAGAGGGTGGGAGACAAATACAGTCGTATAGTACATGTGACTGTTCACGGCCATGTGCATGGCTCCTAAATCTCTTTTTTCAGTATTCCGAGGTGATCATCACTTGTCTCTCATGTTAACTGCGAAACACCAGCAAGCAGGATGACATCATTGCCAGCCGCTCAACTACCACCATGGTGAAACTGACAGAAATTCCCTCGCGTCATTTTATAACTTCCTTTACGTTGTCTTCTGGCTTTTCAACAAATACGCTACAAAAACACAAACAGCACAGCACAGAAGGCTGGAATGATATTCTGTCGGTTGCACCATGGGTGTCTTGTCCTGGCCTGTTAAGGAAACCTGCAGCCAAACAGGCAATCACTGTAAAAGAATGGTACGTGTAAAGCATTGCACGCAGGCAACACTGAAACATGGTCAGCCACAGATATACAACAAACCGCACACAGAAATGAAACTTACCATCCACAATCAGAGTGATGTCAGTAAACTGGTCCTGCTCCCGCTGCTCATTTAGCCTGTCCATCATTACTTTATAGTGATCTGGAAATTCCTGGATACAGCCCATCGTTTCTTCAGCTTCCATAACTGGACAGACAGTATGAACAATAGATTAGAGAAAGGAAAACATCTACAGCACAACGGTCAATGAAAATAAATGTCCATGTCTCCTTGTGCAGCATGATCAAGCTCCCAGACTGAACTCACTGGCTCCTGCATTATACATTCATTTATTCTAACCTGATGTACACACACACTGAAACATGTTTGGCCCACTATAGAGAATGATATTGTATTCTGGTGACTATATGCGGTTAAAAGACAACTATAGCCCAACCTTTTTTTTTTGCCAGAGTTCTCTTTAGGGTCGCAGGAGGACATATACTAATGTCCTCCTGTGACTCAAAAGTCAGCATATAGCTGGCTATTGCCCGCTATATGCTGACAGCACAGAGCCAATATGGTCAGGATCCACCCCGCTGACTGATTGACAGCTGGCTCCAACTCTCCAGAGGCAGAGCCAACTGTGTCCACCCCCTCCCGTCTGTCCCTCCAGTCAGCACTGGAGAGTGGAATCCCTACGGGGAGAAGATTGGGAACTAAACGTTCACCGACGTGAGATCGCTCAGTTCTTGATCAACAGAGCCGACGTTTGACAACTTCAGTGTCACATGTTGGGTCTAATTATGGGGATGAGTGTTTTTTACTCTCCCCATGATTCTCCTTTAATGGCCTGGGGCGTGTGCTTTGCTTACCTGGGGAGGAGATGGCACCAGGATGCACTATGGGAAGAAGGCAAGCCAGCGGAGGCAATGTGATGTTTTGGGCAATGTTCTGCTGAAAAACCTCGGGTCCTGCCATTCATGTGGATGTTACTTTGACACGTACCACTGACCTAAACATTGGAAACTCTCATTTTTAGTGACACACAGATTTAGTTAGAAATACAACTTTTAGCTGTAAATATAAATGTTATTGTATTGCTTTTCTATGCCTCAATATACCCTATTGGCTGCCTCCCCACCCCCCTTTTTGCACACTTGGGGGGCAAGGTGTGGGAGACATATCTTTCCTCTGTCATCTTTCTCTCTAGTGCAATTTCTCCATCACACTGCTCTCTCCTCTTATCGGCGTGTTCCATTCTAGCACATGAGCACACCTATCAATTCTAAGTGCTGCTGAGCTCTGCTTTACAAGAGGTGGGTACCAGATCAAATTCAGGTACTTTCACTACTTGGATATTAAAACACTATGGGGGGGAATTTATCAAAACTGGAGCAGAGACAATCTAGAGCAGTTGCCCAAGGCAACCAATCAGCTTCTCTCTTGTAGTTTGTTCAGTTATGCTTTGAAAATGAAAAAAGGTGGATGCCGATTGGTTGCCATGCACAGCTGCTCCAGATTTGATCTGCTCCAGATTTGATAAATTCCCTATATATATATATATATCTCCAAAGTAGATCTAGAGGCACTTATGGGTGCAGTGGAAAGAAGTCAAAGCATCATTTTATTATGGACGTTTTGATGGAGTCCGGGCCATATTTATCAAGCTAGACACACATTTAATAATGTATTGATAATTACAGAGCTGCATTAAAATGTCTTTTATATCTGCCTGACGTTCAGCTTTAAGAAACAAAAATCATTCTATGGCACATTTTCAGTTTTAATAGTTTGCAAGGAAAATTCTCCACACAGGAAGTGTCCCTGGAAGCCCGGACCCACCCCACGTGTGTATACAGCCCCGCCCACCCTGCAGCCCTAGCAGCTGTCACTTATCATCCCGCCCACACTCATTGCTCATTCGCTGCCGGCCTCTCCTTCCCTCCAATCAGACATCAGTCCTCAGAACCGGAAGGCCTAGTCTCTCTTTCCTCCCCTTGATCCGGACCCCCCTATGTCCCAAGCGGAAAACCGGCATGCCGCCAGGAATAGCAGGCTGCCCTCCACCTCCCTCATCCTCCGCATCCCCTAACCCGCGTTATCCGCTCCTCGCAGGCCCCCTAGCGCGCCCGATTATTCCAGCCCTGTCAGCGGCAGCGCCAGTCGTTATTACGTCATCAAATCGCGCATTAAAAATCTCCCCCTCCTCTCCCAGGGCCTCCCGTCCGGCCCGTGTGTAAGCGCGAATCAAACATCCCTCCCGGCGGGAGCTCTCCCTGGCGGCTCCGACCCGCTACTCACCGGCCCCGGCGAGACTGGCAGCCCGCGGCCTCCTCCTCCCTTCTGTGGATGGCTGTGGGGAAAGGGCGGGCGACTCGGCTTCCCGGCGGCCCCCGCGCGGGAAGTGACGTCATGTCAGCCTCTGACCTCGTGGGAGAGCCGCTTAAACGCGAAGTAGAGTGTGGGGTGTGAGCTGAGGAGGGTGACTGTGGTTCTAAATCATGTCATGTCATGTGATAGAGAGAACCTGGAGGCTGCCAATGATGAAATCGGTGATCTCATTCCCTGTTATTATTACTAGTATACAGGGTTTGGGGCATGTTCACACATACAGCGGTGACTGAGGTTTTTCGCTCTGCGTCAAGGCCAGTCAATATTAGCAGCTAGAACACAGTTGATGTCTATGTGCCCTGTTCACACTACAATGCAGGATGTGTGGGTGGACTGTGGTGAAGTGCAGACTTGCATCTTTCTACACAAGATGTCACCACTGTGCAATGTAAAACACTGCTGATTACGAGACGTGAATGGAGTGTACACTTTGTACGCACCAAATAAAGTTAAGAAAAAAAGTAAACTACCTTGCCATGTAACAATGCAAAGCACTGTGGTTCACTGTTGTCGCTCAGTGGGCACGCAGCATTTTACTGTGCGCCTACTGCGAATGAAGCCTTACGTAGTGCCAGCAGTTTACGCAGCACTTTACAGAATAAAGGAAGACAATACGGTTCAAGACCAGAGGGTTAGTGATTAAGGATGGGCTTGGGTGTGTTCACAGCTCCACGTGCCGAGCCCGCCAGGAAGCTGGCAGCGCCAATCACAGGTACTGAGACATTTTCCCGGTCCGCAGCTGCAGAGTTTGGGAAATGTCTCAGTGTCTGTGATTGGATGTAAGTTGTGTGCCCAGCCTTAGAGTTCTGCTTGTGAGCTCTGACAATCTAAAAGGTAATGGGAGATGAGCTGATGGGGAGAATAAAAGTTCAGTTGTTAGGTAGAGGTAGTTTAGGCTTCCCTAAAGAGATGAGTTTTCAGGGAGCACTTAGGTGAACAGAGTAGGATATAAGCGGACAGATTGGGTTAGGGAGTTCCAGAGGGAAGCATGGCAGGAGGTGAGCAGAAGGGTTGTGGATGGCTTTTGTTTATTATTGGCATTTTTTTTGCGCTGACAATTCATGTAGCACTTTTACATAGCGCACATTCACCTCAGTCACTGCCTGCAAGGAGCTTACAATCTAAAGCCCGTATCCCACATGCTATATACACACAGGGGCTTCCCTAGCATGTTTGTCTTCTGAGAAGGGATGGGGTGCTTGTGGTGCACGTTACCTGGGGTGGGGGGCGGTGGGTGCTGCTTCTGCATCATCTCTCCGCCCAGCTCTGGCCAGTGTCCTGCCCAGTGACATCACTGGTCCCGCTCAGCTCCTGGCAACCAGTGACATCATTGATTTGGACAGTGACAGCACAAGCTTTGGCTTCAGTGCTGTCTTAAGTGGCTGAGTATAAAGATAAGGAATTGTCACACTTTTTCTTTTACTTGTCTTGTATTGAACCCCTTCGTGACCACGGACGTACCTATTACGTCATTGGCAGCACGGCCCTGTAAACAAAATGCTGGGACTCTGTTTACCTTTATAAAGCCGGCTGCCTGCTTTACAATAGAAGCGATTCTGGTGGTTCAGCTGCCACCAGATCGCTTCTATGGGCCGGTAAAGTGCCTGCCCGACACCCCCGCGGTGTTTTCCGGGCTCTGCTGTCCCTCCTGTGGGACTGGCACCCGCTATCAGGGTATAAGAGTGTGGAGTCAAAATTGATAGGGTAGGTAGAAATGATCCACGGTTGCCAGGCGGTTACACATTTACTCAAAAGTGCAGCAGTAAGTTTTTCATTGAAAAATATAAACTGCCCAGCCAAAAGGATAAGTCCCCACCTGGATTTCAGGCAGTGTTATGATCTGCGGTTGCTTCAGTTGGTCAGGTTTAAAGTGATATGAAAGCCTAACTTTTTTTATTTATTTCTCCTTTAAGGAGACCCTCCTCTGCTGGAGGCTGTTGATTTTATTCTTTAAAAGTTCCTAATTCCTTGTTTTCTAGTGGCTCCCCGCAGCGCACTTCTCCCCGCCCCCTGCACTGGTGCCACCATCGTTCTAATGGAGGCGCTCGTGCCCGCTCGTTTCCATAGACATACACAGCCCTGTGGCAGGCCACGCTCCTTCCCTCTTTGATTGATGGCAGAAGTATCCTCCCCCGCAACCCGGAACTCTGCCATCAGTATCCTCCCCCGCAACCCGGAAGTTTGGGGAACGGAGGATCTCTTCGGACCGGCGGCGGGGGGGAGGTGACTGGGGTAGAAAAAAGGTGCTGGGCAGTTTTTACCCTAATGCAGAGAATGCATTAAGGTAAAAAACGCCCAGACCTTAAAGTGACATTAAAGGCAAAAAATGTTTCCCATATAGAGACCTCACTATTTTCCCTTTTATCATCTACATTCCTCCATTCTTATTATACATATTCCTCAGGTGTTCAATAATGTGATAACTAAACAATAAACCCTTTTATTGCAAACTTAATGCTTTTCCTCTGATCCCTCTGAGTGTCCAGTCTCCCCTCAGGGGATGTCTCATTGGGTATATTTGTGGATGATCTAGTATACAAAGTATGCGAATTGGCATGTGAATGTATAGCATGATCTTTTGCCAGTTTATCTTGTACCTTGTCCCTTTCCCGACCTCCCGTAGAGGTGTGGGGAGCCAGTTGCAGCCTACCTCCCCCCCTCCACAGATAATCTTGAACGGGTACCTGTAAAGTATGATCCAATTTTTGATGAAGAGCTTCTCCTCATTGTAGTCGCTGGTGGTAACGATGGTGCCTGCGGCTGCAGCTGCTGTGTCTTTTTCTTCTTTTCCTTGCCCCCCATACGTTGGTTTAGTACCGCTGGGCTAATGGGATAGATAGAGCTGTAAAAACCACAATAAAATGCTACAGGCCGCTGTATCTTGGCTGTATCCTGGATATAAATTAAAAGCCAGTGGACCGGTGTGCAGTAAACTGATATAGCATGCAATAGCCTCAGATATGCAATAGAGTTCAGTATATGGTAGACATGTGCACTGCCAAAAAATTTGTTTCGTTTCGTTTTAAATTCGGATTTGTGTTATTTCGTTTTTCGGGATTTGGGTGTGAAAGTCAATTCGGATTCGGACGAAATTCGTTAGCGGTTGCACGTTCGTTTAATCGGTCGTTCGTTTGCAGCAAAGTGACATTTGAGGGGGAAAAATGTTTTTCTCCTTCTCTAATGTCACTTTGCTCCAACGAACGAATAAGAAACGAGAACGTTCGAACAAACTACCGCTGCGGAAATTCGGATTTGTTTGCATCTGTTATATCTGTAATTCGGATACATCCGAATTTCCGAAAATTCTTCCGAATTTCGATTCGGAACGAAACTAATCGCACATGTCTAGTATATGGCAATATATGGCTGATATACTTGCATCAGAGGTCTTCCAGGTATCTTCCAGCCGTTCAGCGCTCTTGCTGTTGCCGGATGCAGGGTGTTTACCCGATAGTGAAGTGCTAATATAGCGCTATTCGTGGGGGAGAGGAGGGCCGTTGGAGACGGGAGAGCCGGCTAAAACCGATTAGGTCATTGCCCTTAGCGAGGCAAGCGAGCCTAGGTCTGTGGACGGGCGGTGCTCAGGACCTCAGCGTCCTACGCCATCCTGTTACAGCGTTTAAAAAAAAACGTTTTGCATATATCTATGCATATATCTATGCATATATGCTACTTTAAGTTCAACAATGCTATATCCCCAAAAAATGAGGTCAGCTGCCTATCTGAATATACTGAATGATCAGGTTTTTCCAGCAATGGATTTTTTTCTTCGCTGATGGCGCATTGGACATATTCCAAGATGACAATGCCAGGATTCATCGGGCTCAGATTGTGAAAGAGTAGTTCAGGGAGCATGTGACATCATTGTCACGCATGGATTGGCCACCACACAGTCCAGACCTTAACACCATTGAGAATCTTTGGGATGTGCTGGAGAAGACTTTACACACAGAGGTCCGACTCTCCCACTGGGGTGGAGCATTTTCCAAGCGTTGTTGATGCCTCCCTAACGCCTTGCAAACACGTTAATAAGCGTTGATCTTGCGGTAAATTCTTAACGCACATGTGACAGAGCCCTAAGAAATCTGTCTCGCAGTAGTGTAACAAATATCCGATTGTGCGGCAGATTGATGTATGTGTCGGTCAGGTGTTTATGAATCTGTCATAACTGACAGAACTGCTGCAAGAATCTCTGTGGAGTGGTGGAGATTTACGGACAGAGAAGCTGTTTGGAGAATTTGGAAGAGTAATGCAAGCATATCAATAATCATTTCCAGAGTAACTAAAAGATACATTTTGTTTCAAAAATGCCGCACAATAATCACACGTGCGGCACAACCAACAACGTGGAACAGGTCTCCTTTACCTCCACTTTCCACATCTCCGAGACGGCAGTTATAAATTTGTGATCAATCACATTTTGCTGTTCTCTGAACCGCTGCAAGTATTCCTCATTGACAATTGGACCAGCTGACCGAGACCAGGAAACTAAAGATCACCAGAACATCTTGTGCTCATCTGGAGTTTTTTTAAATAATGGAATCATATCCAAAATAATTCCCGGAGTAATTGAAAGACAAATTTTGTCTGAGAGATGCCACACAATAATCATGCGTGTCCACTCTAGACTGACAACCACCTATCAAGGCTTTCTGATACTTTATCAAAGTGCATCGCTCCTTCTAAGAGCCAACCCACTGCTTACCTCAGCGCTAAGGGCTCTTGAGAAGAGTATTGAGGCAGGGTGCTGTGATGTTTTCAGGTATATACAGTACCTTGCTGGCCCCTCCTGCCAGCCATGATTTATCTGCATTGCGCAGAGAAGTACAGATGTCACTGGGTCTAAAAGAAGATATGCAATGAAAACAGGAATCTTCAAATCAAACATTTTATTCGCACATTGATAAAAGGGGAAAGGAGGAACCGGGAAAGTCGCGATAAAAACAGATTGAACCTCAGATTTAACGGAGTCTGGTAACTACAAAATTATGACATAAAGTCTATTTACAAGAGACACAATAAAGGGAATATGTAGGCTGCTATCGTTAATCTCTTCTCCTGAAAATGAAGTTACCCAAGGTCTCTTTGCTGCTCTTCTGGTATTGGAAGTCCCCAGGGCCCGGCCTTAGGCCTTTAGGCGCCCTGTGCAAGAAAGCTTTACAGCGTCCCTCAGTGGTCACACCCCTCAGTGGCCACACCCCCAGTAACCACACCCATTTCCCCCAATATCCGCACAATTTAAAGACTCCTATTTTGTTAAGCCGCAAAGAAACATATTAAAAAGTATGATAAAAATAAAACTTTTATTCAAAGGTATTAAACTTGTCAGCACAATATAAGTATACTTATCAAATAAAACAACAGAAGGCAAACAATACATTTCAAACTAAAATAGAGTCAGAACACAAAACCCAGACTACGTGTAAAATTAATGAATTACTATGTGTCCGAATATACGAAAAATGTATTCAGACACATAATAATAATTTGTTTGAGAATGTGCGGCGGCCATGTTGGCCACCTGCGTGTTCTGTGAATGCATGCCACCATCTTGGAGGCGGGGAGCATGACGTTACATGACGCCATGTATGCGTGGCGTCAGGTGACAACGCGCGCCGATATTGGCCCCACCATCTTGGTGTATACCTAGGTATACACCAAGATGGCGGCGCCCAACACGTGCGGTGTTATATGATGTCATGAGCCCTGCCTCCAGAACACGCCAATGGCTGAATCCAAAATAAACCAAGAATAGAGCCGAGATGTACACTGCATGGTGCATGCCCCTTTCAGTGTACATTCTAAGATAAAACTTGCTAGGAGTGTGGGGGAGAGACTTTGCTTGGCTCTTTTATTAAAAATGAAATCCACATAACCCATTGTTCTACTAACTGGAATAGCCATCTACGATATAAGCCCTTTGGGAACAGTGTAATGCATTGTGTTCAGTGTGTGTTACTATAGCAATTGCTATTTAGGCTGCTTGTCCTTTGCATTTAAATAGTTATATTACCATAAAATCACCCACTTTGTTAATATATATTATTATCACCCTACGCCTTCTGTGGATTTTAGCTGTGTGACATAATGCTGTATATACATTAGGGGGCAGCAGATGATCTTAACAAGGCATGCTATTAATCACACAGGAACACAGGGCCCTAGTGCAAAATGTAAACTGATGTGAAGACCCTTAACTGTACCACTTTGTTGTGGAAATGCTCAAGCAAGCCACAAAGTAAAATCCAGTATTAACATGACCCTCATGCCACTAAGTGCCTCACAATAAATCATCAAGTTGATATATACTTAAAGTGATTTTAAGTCAAAAGCTTTTTACATTCTTTCAAATGCTGATGAAATGACTTACAATGGTGGCTACTCCTTGATGTTTAGCTTCCTGCACAATCTGCTTGTTCCCTGAGCAGTGGCCCTGCCATCCTGATTTAGGGCTGGTGCAGATCTAGGTGATCCGGGACCGCGAGATCGGGTGCAGTTGCACACAGCGGTTGCTGCGTGGCCCCACTGATTTCAATGGGGTTACATCCGCGCGGAAATTGCAGAAAAAAAGTACATGTACCTTTTTTTTCACGACGCACAGCTTTTTTAACGGTTTCCCACCGCGATTCTGCTCGGCATGACTGGGGTGCCATTGGAAAAGAATGGCACCACCCCCACGCAATCAGCTGTGGTGTGCGACTCCGTGACGGCACGGCAAGCCGCACGGTTTCGTGCACGATTGCCCCACGGTCACAGATTGCGCAAGTGTGAACCTGACCTCAGAGTGGCTCCCTTCCCTTGTAGTGCTAGTAGGCCTTGTGTGTCTTCACAAACACACAGGCACATCAGGGCAAGCCACTGCCTTTCTCCTTGCTCCTCCTTCCTCCCTTCTTCAAGCTAGTAGATGCACCTGTGCGGTTATTTGTGATCTTGAACTGGACAGGAAGTTCAGGGAAGCCGAGCTGAGAGAGTTGGAACTGTTTGGAAACATGATGAGTGTGATTGTTTGGGCAACATTTCAAGAATGACTTCGCTGGACGATCTATATAGGTTTGGTCAGAGCTTATGGGAAAAAAAAGTTTTATAGTTTAACCCTTTCGCTGCTAAGGCCTTTTTGCCAATTTTTATGTTGCACGATATTGGTGAAACTCTTTGTTAACGCCAAAAGTTTAGTGAAAAATGCACTTAAGTTAAATTTAGTGCCCCAAAACACAATATAATACCCATTTTTTAAAAAATAAATGAGGTTAGGGTGACTAAATAGTTACCCACAATGCCCAGGTTAAAAATTATTTCGAATTATTGCTCTCATTTTGGCGTGCACAGGGATACCCAACATGTGTAGTGCAATCTAAATTTCCGCACGTAGGCGCACCAAACGTGTGTTTACATGTTTAAAAAAATTTATTTTATGATTTTTACATTTATTTTATTCTATATTATTTTGTAAATTTTTTTTATACTTTACTTTAATTGCAATCACATAGGGAGGCTTACAAGCCCCCCATGCTAATAGCATATTGGCAGTGACAGGTACTCTTTAAGGTGATGCTGGGGGTCCAAAACACCCCCAGTGTCACCTTTCCACTTTAAATAAGCTATTGAAGTCTAGATCGCACTTCAATAGCTTATTGCTGGGCTTCAGTAGCCCAGCACTGACAGCTTAGGGACCGGAAGTGATGCAATCCTCGTGGCTCCCAGATCAGGGAGTAGATCGGTTCGGAAGTTCGCTGCTCTTCTCCCCAGCTTCCTGCCGACATATCGGGCCTGCAGGTTGGGCAGCAAAGCGAGAGCCGCTTCTATTGTAAAGCCGGCAGCCGGTTTTAAAAAGGTAAACAGAGTCTGTTTACAGGATCGTCCTGCCAATGATGTACAACGTACATCAGTGGACGCGAAGGGGTGATTTCTTCTTTAAACTGGCCGCCACACACTTGTTGAATTTCAGTTGTGGTCCTGCTGATACAGCTGAAATTCGGCCCCCTCAGGAGGACCTCTCCATCCCCATACAACAAAAGTCAATTTTACAATCAGAGCCGGTATGACAGTGACTGCAGCCAAAAAGCTGTTGGGGTATTATGAATACAGTAACCCAATGAGGGGGAAATCCCCATCCCGCCGGGCTGAGCAAGCAAAAACAATCTGTGTACTGTATTGCCAGCCTTACCTTCCAGGTGACCTGTGTCTTAAAAGATCTCTGGTATCCTCTAGGTGTGTCAATTACCTGCTCCCCCCACCATGTGCTGTGGTTCCTCCTGCCTACTTCTATGTCCTAAAGCTGGTCATACAGTAGGTGCTTGTATCCCCTTGCTGGACTATTGTATTCTGACAGGGGTGAGTGTGTCATTGTCAGAATACCTAAACAGCAATACCAACCAGAAATTCAAATGAAAAATTGACTTTTGTTGAAGAGTGTCTGTGAAGGTTTAATTCATCCAGGTCATGGTACATCTGTAAAAAGTAAATCAAGGCAACTGGACTTGCTGTATTTTTTTTGAAGACGTTTAGCTGATCATCTGACTGACCAGCTTTCTAAACTCAGAACAACTTGTACAAAGATTTCCTGGAAATAAATATGGTGAATGTTGCTACAATCAACATAATCTATTAATCATAACCAGCATTGGGTCAGAGACCTCATTGTCGTAAGGTGCTGATTGCATTTGCATGATTGGAGCTATCAGTTGTTATTAAGCCCCCCCCTCCTCCCCATCCTTATTCAAGCTGGAATTGTCTATTTTTACATACTGTAAATGGTCTATTTTGCACCTCTTTTAAACTGGTCCTGTCTAGGATGCGTACTTAACTGTCTTCAAAGGAGTGACCTTTTACCTTTAGATGTAGGTAGACAGCTGAATCCTGACCGGAGGGCTTTGTTCTTCTGTGCTGTATGTGTGTAACTTCTGTTTTGTTTCTTGTTGAAGAGGGGGGGGGGGTGTTATCCCCAGGGGGTCACACACTGCTCAGCAGGACTCGGACGAAGTTCCAGCAGTGTATGGCCAGCTTTAGTTTAGTTTGGTGCACTCACACGGTACATAAAATAAATAGCAAACAAAATGATTTAAACCAGACCTTGCAGTAAAATAGCAAGTTCGGCCTATTTAATGATGCCCCCCCCCCATTATAAAATGCTAAAAAAAACAAAAAACAATCTATTGGGGATAAATGTTAGTTAATATATCCCCTCTGCTGACTGCAGGAGGGAGGAAAGCAGTTTCTGGATCACAGGGAACAGTTTCTGGATCACTGGGAATCCTAGGGGCCCGCCTACAACATCCAACAAATGTACTCATGGCAGAATAATGGCACTAGGACAGGACTGCAGCCAACTAATTGATTCATCGATAATAATCGATTATTATGTGGCGCCTATATACATATGTTGCTATGTGAATAACTAATATTCTGGTTGTAAATAGTTAACTGATCTTTGCACAGCCTGTGATGCAGAGACTTGTGCAATTGCAGTGCAGAGACTGGGACAAGCTGTGCTGTGGGAGAGTGTGGAGACTGCAATTCCCAGGAAGCTGTGTGTCTGGAGAGGAGGGGGGATTCTGGGCAGGGGCTGCTGAGCGTGCACAGACCGGGAGAACGCTGAGGAGACAGAGGTATGTGGGTGCCCCTGACGCAGAGGGGGTCACAGACTCTATGTGTGCTGTCTGAGAGAGCGCAAGCAGACTAAAGAGCTTCCGGATAAAGAGAGGCTTCAGCCTGGTCTGCTGCGCTCAGTGTCACTCGACGATCGCTTTCGGTGGGGCACCACACCATCAGTACAGTGGGGATATCACGGCCTGGACGAACTGTCGGGTCTGTGCAGTGAGAGATCCAAAGGCCCAGCAATCCAGCTTCCTGTGACTGGAGATCTTCTTCAAGGGACCACAGATGACTTTAGGACCAGCAAAGGTGTCGGCTTGAGAGAAAGTAGAACAGTAGAAAGGCATCATGGCACACTCACAAACTAGCATGTAAAACAACTTGTCTCACCACTAAGGACAATGACAGAGGTTTGGATACACGTCTTCTGCAAAGGATGTGTAAGCCGCACTGCCGCGCCAAGGCACCTCTTATAGTGCGGTCCTAACTCTAAACTATGAGAGTCTCCATCTTGGAGCACATGGGGCAGAAGATATCAAATTGGGTGCAGGCCTGTCAGGAGGACGCCCCACCTCCTTAAAGGTACAGAAACACACAAGGGATCCCGCACATCCCATTGGCAGCTGAGAAACCCCATGCGTCGCTGCACCAAATCGGTAAAGCAAAACAAACGAGCCCATTTCGTGTGCACCTTACTGTATAACTGGTAACAAATTGTTGAGTGCGTTTGTCGTTTGTTTTGCTTTACCGATTTGGTGCAGCGACGCATGGGGTTTCTCAGCTGCCAATGGGATGTGCGGGATCCCTTGTGTGTTTCTGTACCTTTAAGGAGGTGGGGCGTCCTCCTGACAAGCCTGCACCCAATTTGATATCTTCTGCCCCATGTGCTCCAAGATGGAGACTCTCATAGTTTAGAGTTAGGACCGCACTATAAGAGGTGCCTTGGCGCGGCAGTGCGGCTTACACATCCTTTGCAGAAGACGTGTATCCAAACCTCTGTCATTGTCCTTAGTGGTGAGACAAGTTGTTTTACATGCTAGTTTGTGAGTGTGCCATGATGCCTTACTACTGTTCTACTGTACAAAGCCCATTTCCTGTGCACCTTACTGTATAACTGGTAACAAATTGTTGAGTGCGTTTGTCGTTTGTTTTGGCTTGAGAGAAAGGTTACGCCCGTCTGTCGCTGACGAACATCACAGCTACAAGGTTGACCTGAGGAGCGGTGAGAGGTCTTTGGCCATTTATTGTGTTATTTCTCCAATTTGCATTATCAACACAGCATGGGCCCCAACTATGGCTAGCCTAGACTATTGTTTACTGGCCAGTAGTATAGAGAGTTGGAGATTATTTAGGACTGGTACATTATCAATCAAGTGCTCAAAGTCAAAGGTAGTTACTGTAATAATAAAATAAAGAAAAACTTGTGTAAACCTGAGTATGCATATAGACTTACTACCTGGATATCGACAGTCTGTGTTCAGGGGCGTATGGCTTTATGCAAGCGCGGGTTTATGCCAGTAGTGGTGTAAACAAATGTACAGCTGCCTACAGTCATTTATTACTATGGGTTGTTGTACATCGCACCTGTGTATGCCAGGCATGGAAATACACCAGCAATTTACATTATAGAACCTCATTCTTCTATGTGCAATAGGCCTTACTGTTGATCAGCGGTTCTCAACATGTGGGTCGCGACCCCCGTCGGGGGTCGAATTACTATTTGCCGGGGCGGGCGCCTGCTCGTTAGAGCAGAGCAAACCTTTCTCTGCTGTGTTGTTTTTTTTTTTTTTTCAGACATCGGGCCGCAGGCCATCATCAGTCAGAAAAAAATAAATAAATAAACCCATAGGAACTCATAGCTAGATTCCTATTGGCTATTTCACTTTGCAATAGCCAATAGCAAACTAGCTATTGCGCCCGCCCTCTGCTGCTGCCAATCAGCAGAGGGGGACCTGAAATTCTCCATCAGGTCCAGTTCTAATGATTGACAGCAGCAGAGGGTGGATGCAATAGCTAGTTTGCTATTGGCTATTGCAAAGTGAAATAGCCAATAGGAATCTAGCTATGCATTCCTATGGTGGGGTTTTTTTTTAATTTATTCTGATGGCGTACATATCTGCTCAGGTAAGCCTGCATTCCCCCCACATACAAATCCCAGCAATACATTATACACTGTATTAGGGATGCACTGATACTGGTTTTTCGGTATCGACTACGAGTACCGATACTTATATTTCGTTACTCGTCGATACCGAGTACCGATACTGGCACTTCCGGTAGCATAGCGCCGTCTTCCCGGGCAATCAGGAAGCCAGGAAGGCTTCTTGATATCCCGGGAAGCCGACTCCATTCTGTTTGGCCGGCTGGATGCTGATTGGACGGGAAGCTGGCTTCCCAGCCAATCGGCATCGAGGCCGGCCAAACAGATCTGACAATATGGTGACACGACCCGGCACCTAAGTCCCCTCACATAGATGCGTATCGCATTCATTAACGTACCAGTCCCTTGGCCAGCGCTCTCCAAGTGGGCAGACACCGCTCTCCAAGATCTCCCCACGTCTCCTGTGTACAGTGCCCACGTGATCGGCGCTCAGCCTCCTACTGTGCATGTGCAGACTGCCCAGCGCTCTCATTCATAAATCCTGTGTATGCACAGTAGCAGGCTGAGCGCCGATCACGTGAGCGTTGTGCAGTGTGCACACAGGAGACGGCAGATCTGGCCGAGGAACTGAATGCTAAGGATCTATGTGAGGAGAATTAGGTACCTGCAGGGTGGGGGTCGTGTCGCTATATTATCAGATTTGTTTGCCCGGCTCGACACTGATTGGCTGGGAAGCCGGCTTCCCGGCCAATCAGCATCAAGCCAGCCAAACATCATGGAGCCAGCTTTCCTTGCGGCCCAAATACTCGGTATCGGCACAGATACCGATACTATTATTGGTATCGGTGCATCCCTACACTGTATGTATAATGTATTATTGCTGGCATGTGTTGTATTCCTATATAGCTGGTGGTATTCTGCATTGCGCCGTATAATCATTATACAGCACACTGCAGAATACCACCAGCTATAGAGGACTACAAATCCCAGCAATAGAACATTATAGTATAATGGACTATTGCTGCGATTTGTTATATTCCTCTGGGATTCGTTGTCTCCTTTAAGCAGTGGTTCTCAACCTGTGGGTCACTGTGTCATTTCTGCTGTGCTAGGTGAGAGTCCTCCTCAGCCCCCTCCTAGCACAGCAGTGTCAGTTCTCCCGCCTCGCCGCCAGATGACGCTGCAGCAGCCGCGTCATTCCTAAATTTTACCGTTGGGGGTCACCACAACTTGGCAAATGTAACCAAGGGGTCCCGGCCCTAGAAAGGTTGAGAACCACTGCTGTAGATTAATGGAGTCTGTCTTCGGGTGCCAAAATGACTGCCTGGGTGATGTGGGCCCTTTTCATCAACGGTCCAATAGCATTGTCCTCTCAGGTCTTGAAGACTGCAGCAATGTTAGGACATCTAGAAGAGAGGCAGCTCTGCTCAAGACTGCTCAACGGTGAGCTTGGGTTCCAGTGCTGGTTAATGGTCGTCACTTATGGAAGAGGTACTACGGAGGGTCACATGAAGGCATACCTAGGTAAGCAACGCTGTTAAAGGTTTTTTTTTTAAATGAAGGAATGGGTTGGAGAGGATGATGGGATCACTGGTCTTCACTCATGGAAGAGGCTCCTTGGGGGGGCATCACGTGACAGCGGAGGCATGTGCGTAAGTGACACTGTTAGAGGTTTGTTTTTTAAATGGAGGAATGGGTGGGAGGGAGTCAATATTTTCCTGAGATGGAGTTTCACTTTAAATGCTTTGGTGCTGGAGACATCACTAATACATTTTCAATAAACATGACATTCTTATTTTACTTTGTTGGATATTTGAGTCATCCGTGTACCAGGGCTCCTTGAACATTTTCTAAGTTTACTGACTAGCATATCATGAAGTATAAAGGACAATACATTTCTGGGAATGTTAATAATTCTCTAGTATCCTCCGTCATTATCAGAACTAAAGGTCAGAACATTCTGACATCTGCTCAGAGATAATAAGGGCCAAGACTAAACAGAAAGCCGAAATACGCAAAGGCTAAGTATTTATTTACTGCTGTAAAGAGATATATTAGAGAAAAATCCTACGCCGATGGTACTTATGAATTCCTACATTAATATATTCCTGAATTATAACCCATTAGAATATCTCTGTAGCATTTACTAAGTACAATAGTGCCTATGAAAAAAAATGTGGAAATTGCAAAATAATTACTTTCTGATGGAAACCACTAATGCTGGAGACAATCTAATACCAAGATGGAGACTGCAGAGGTTTAAGTGGGATTAAAGTCAGATATGAAGCTGCTCCCTTAAAGGGAAATTATAGTGTACATTGGGTTAGTGCATAGTTTACGTTTTTATTGTACCTTACATTTCAGTAATTGTCAATATGTGTTTACATGTTTTGCAAGCTTGCACTTTTACTTATTATGTTATTGTATAAACTATATACAGTAACTCTTTAGATTTGCCATTAGAGGGAGCTATTAGTGTCTCTTTGTAATTAATTTGTCTCTCTCTTAACAACTGTTGAGTTAAAATATTGACCAGACAGGAAGTACATTGTTTTCAATGAGTATGGTGACTTATAAGCCAGGTAGACTGCCTTAGAATTTACGCCAGTTCTTGATAAACCGGCCGAAATTCAAAGAGTGGGTGCTGCTGTTGGCACCATTCTGACCTGGCATCCCTCAAAGAAGCAAGTTGGAAAATTCTCGGCTAAATAGATTGAGCAGCCAACAGACTGCTCGCTCTGTTCGGGTGTTCTCACAGCAGCCGGCAGCTGCTGTCAGAATGCAATGTAAAGAGAAAGGCAATTTCTCGATCAACGCTCGTAAGCGTTAATAGAGGAACCTGTTCTATCTTCTTCATTCAGCCGGTAGGTTGCACAAAGAAAATAGAAACGTGTATACGTAACTATAGACTTGCATTGTGAGAAGGAGCAGTGAGGCATAACTCTGTGTAGTATGATAAAGCAGGAAGCAGAGCCTGGATATGTAATGCAGTAATATGGCTGCCTCCATTTACATATATAACCACACATTATAGAAACAAAAGATTGACAGTGGTTCAGTCCTTAGACCAATTTTTTTTCTTATTTATAAACAACGTAGAGGTTGGAACAAATAGCTCACTCCCACTGTTTGCGGATAATACCAACCTATGTAGGGCAAGAGCACCATGATAAAACTGAGTAGTGGGCAGCTACATGGAAGATGAGATTCAGTATTGAAAAAAAGGAAAAGTTATGCACTTGGGTGCTAAAAATATGCATGAAAAATAGTCATTGGAAGGTGCTCTTCTGGCGAGGGCAAGGATGGAGAAAGATCTGGGGCTACTTATAGACCAGAGATTCAGCAGTAGCATGCATGCAAATCGCAGCTGACAAAGCCAGCAGGAAACTATTGTGCAAAAAAGGTATTTATTCCAGTCATAAGACCATTATTCTGCCACCGGTTTTGTATCTATACTCATCTTAAGTATGCAATTCAGTTTTGGTCACCGATCCTCAGGAAAGACATCCTTGAACTGGAGCGTTCAGAGAAGGGCAGCAAAATGAATGAGGGAGATGGAGGACCTAAGTTATGAAGATCGACTACAGAAATGAATCTTGTTCTTGGAGAAGAGGCGTCTAGGAGGGGATATAACTGCAATATACAATTGTATTAATAGTGACCGCAGTACCGGGAATAAACAGTTTAATATAAAGGCTCTGAAGAAGACACATGGTCACAACATGAAGTTGGATGAGAAGTGGCTTAATCATAAATTGCATAAGGGTTTTTTTTTTTTTTTACTATCAGAGCAGTAAAAATATAGAACTCCCTTCCAGAGTTTGTGGCATCTTCTAAAAGTATTGATAGCTCAAAAAATTATGTAGATTGGTTTCTTAGTTTACAAAATATACACGGGTATGGGAATCCATAGTGTCATGTTCACATACACAGGGGCGTCCCGAGGCAGGGTGTCACCCGGAGCCGAGACCGGGTGACACCCCACCGTGATGTCATCGCAAATGCGCATGACGTCACCACGCGTGTGCACGATTACATCATCGCTTATGCGCGGCCATCTAATGAACGCTTGCTGGCGGCCATCTTAGTGATGAACGCCGGCAGAGAGAGGAGGGGATGATTCGTTAAGGAGTGCGGAGGAGAGATGAGGGGACTCGGCTGCATACCTCATGCCGTCGGGTCCCCTCCTCTCTCCTGACACTGTTGGGCTCTCTGTCCATGACCGATTGCTCGACTTTTTAGAGGGGGTGACACCAAAATGACTGTCAATGGTACATACAAGTATGTCATGTTGCACTCCTTACCGAATCAGAGAATGTACCTGTAAATCCGGTGGGTGCTTGAAGTAACCACGGATGGCACCGTGTAACTATCACATAGTCCAAAACTGTCACCCGCACACCATTTAAACGTGAAGAAAGTCCAGTTTAATGACACGTGTTTGTCATTCAAGTAAAACTGACAAACATGTGTCATTAAACTGGACTTTCTTCACATTTAAATGGTGTGCGGGTGACAGTTTTGGACCCTTCCAATGGTGTCACCTGGGTGCGGGCCGCACCCCCCTTGTGACGCAACTGCACATACACACAGTATATAGGTTGATCTGGATGGATCTGTGTCTTAATTCAACCTTATCAACTACGTAACTAGTATGCAAAAGACAAAGTGATCCATTAAGTCTGCATTTTGTTTTGCTTTTTTTTTTTTACAATTTTGTTTAAGGGTAGACCTATGTTTGTCCCAAGCATGTTTACAGTGATATTAAAGTCAAACGTTTTAATTCTACTTCAAATGCTGATTAAACCACTTACAATTGATGCTGCTCCTTGATGTTAAACTTTTTAGCTTCCTGTAAAATCAACTGGTCCCCTGAGCACTGGCCCTGATAACCTGTTTTAGGGTGACTCCTGTCCCCTGCAGTGTTCTCTGGAGCCAACCTTGTATGTGCTAGTGTGCTAGCTGTGTGTGTCTCCACAAATACACACGCACAGCAGGGCAAACCACTCTTCTCCTCCCCTTTACTCCATTCTCCAAGCTAGTAGACAGCTGCTGGAGACTGCTCTGTCCCTTGTTATCTTGTATTCAACAGGACGTTCAGGGAAGCTGAGCTGAGAGAGTTGGAGCTGTTTGGAAATATGATGCTAGTAAGTGCTTGGTCAACATTTTAAAGAAATACTTTGTTGTGTAACATATATGTGTATATTTGTTCGATCTGGATTCATTATTGAAAAAAAAAAAGATAATTTAATACAACTCACTGTTAATTGACTCACTACCTCTGCGGGAAGTCTTTTCCAAGCATCCGTGATGGTTTTGGTAAAATAGTTCTTTATAATGTTGCCATACGCCCCATACAGCCTGGGCGTTGGTTAGTTGTGCTCTATTTAAGCATCACAAGCCCAGACTCTGGGCTTGTGATAGTTCCAGTCTTGTCTTGCCTTGCCTTAGCTCTTTATCATATACCTGTCCTGTTTCCTGTATCCTGTATTTATCTTGTATTAGTTCCTGTCCTGTCTTATTTCCTGTTCCTGTCATGTGTCTTGCTTTCTGTTTGTCTTGTAACTTGACATTAGTTAGTACTTCTCCTTGTTCCTGCGGGCCAGCCTGTGGCATCACCTGATCAGAGTAAATAGTTTAAGTCCTGGGGGCATCCAAGTACAGGTAGGCGTGCTTGCCTTATAGGAACGGTGGCTGCTAAAGGTGAAACAACTTGTCGCTATTGGCTCTGGCAGCGTGCGTCCACAGCTGGTCCTGACAACATGCACAGAAAAATATCTGTTGATCTGCCAGAAATGCATAAAGTATATTAGGGGTTGTTTAGTCGTCCAAGATATGAACCGGGAGAGTTTAGCTAGGATCCTTGAGAAAACACAGGATCTGTGCACAGAAACGTTCTCAATTTCTGGCAGGACCAAAAGGGTATTTTTTAGCACTTATCAAAGGGATATAACAAAACCCTTATGATGGTATATTTACCAGACCAAAAGGATGCAAATAGAAGTTAATTGTTAAGGTTTACATACACTTTAGCATGTATTTATAAGATTATTGACATCAAGCTGATCTATTCTATACCTTTATGTTTAAGAACATTCTCGAAACTACCAATAGAGTAGATTCTACATTTCCTCTAAATTGTATTTCTTCTTTTGCATTTAAAAATGAGAAACTTGCCAGTATATGTTTGTTATGTGTTCCTATTCACACAGCATACCATTGGCCCCTTAACCCCTTCGTGACTGACGACGTACAGTGTACGTCGCCAGCATCGGGTCTGTTTAAACAGACTCCCGGCGACTTTTGCCGCCGGGACTCTGTTTAAACTTGTATGTAACTCGTCTCCTCTCGCTCTCTTGCCAGGGCTGACATTTTCCTTTAGTCTTCCTCCAGGTTTAGGAACTTGGACCATGTTGAGTGGCCGGGCTGGATGGACGTAACTCCTGGACATGCGCACATGGGTTCATTTATTCCAGCACAGAGATGTGGCAAGAATATACACTGAGCTACACCTGAGCAGCTCAGTGTACATTCTAAAGAAGATTGTGAGCAGCCAGGTAAGTTTGTTTTTCTGAAAAAGAGACTTAATTTTGTAAGGTAAGTTTTAGGATTTGGATCAAAAATGGCTTTAAAAAAATAAAATTTTAATGTAACACTTTTTTTTCCATTTTTTAGATGGTTAGAACATGGAAGTAGAAAATGGTTAAAAACCTTGTAATGTTTTTTATTTTTACTGTGTCCCTCATTGGTGAGATTTCATCTCACTTCTTGTCTTGTCGACACAACAGGAAGTGACACACATTTCTACAAATTGAGAGCAAACTCCCTCCTAGACTGCTGTCACTGGAACAGTTGCCTCCATTCAAAAACTCCCCTCTATTCCTTTTCTTGTGACAACTGTGAAATGAAGGATTTACCAACACGTTCTGTTACCGGGACAAATAGAGAGGGAGAGAATGTTCTACATGAGGATCTAACCCTTTTCCATTCTACCCAAAAAATACACTTTCATTTCTGATTGATGCAATCCCTTTTAGAATTTGCCTTTAGTGGTGTTGAGGACTTTCAGGAACCTGTCTGGATCAAAACCTGGCAGCTGCCATTGGTGACTTTTTTTTAAGGTGAATGCGCCAGGGCTACCACCTTTATCCTTCCTTCACTATTGCGTGTCAATGATCTGGGGCAAAGATGGATATATCAGGTGTCTGGGAACCAGATATTCACATGGATGATCCTGGTCAGTAACTTAACAATTAGTGAAGATCAAGAATCAAGATGGCAAATCTGGAATATGCATCTACAAGAACAAGTCATCAATGGTAGGCCCCATACTTCCATCCTGACAAGTTCCCTTTAAGACAGATACATCTTGTATATATTTATTTACATTTGAGACATACATTATAAATCACTGTGGGTTGTTGCCCAATTTTTCATCAGCGCTCTCTTATTTTTATATCCCCCTCTTATGGCTGTATAGTTCATGCTGTTAGCTCTTATGCAGTGGTTTCAATCGGCCTAATGAATAGTGAACATCTAAAAGCTTTTCATGATAATAGAATTTATAGAGCATAGTTAATTCTGTCTGCAATGTATTTTTGTATCATAAATCAAATGTTCAAATGTATTGCGCTTCATTGGTGCCAGCTCTAAATATTCTTGCAAGCTCTGTGGGTATCCAAAAGGTCATATATACATCCAACAATAAAAGCAGAAACAGAGCACGCTGGGTAGTGCAGGTAAAATCACCTTAATAAATGCAATAGATAAAACTGCACTTACAATAAAGTGACTTCATCAGGACATATCAATAAGACAAATCATCCAGAGGGACATCAGGTAACAGCAACAGATGCTGAAACTCTCTCAATGAGTAGCCAGCAATAGGAGAGGGTGTTCAAACTGATATGTTTCCAGGCCGTGCCATGTTAGTGAAGGTACTAACGCCACCCAGGTTACAACTTTGGTACCCCATTGTACCACCTTGGGACATCTTTGTATGTTCTTCCTGTTTGTTCTCCCAGTGTCCACCAAAGTGATTCCATCTTGGCATGCACTCTCTCCTATTGTTGGCTACTCATTGAGAGAGTTTCAACATCAGTTGGCATGGCCTGGCGTTTCTCTGGATGATCTGTCTTGGTGATGTGTCCTGATCATGTCACTTTATTCTAAGTACAATTTTAGTTTAGGTATATCTTTATTGATGTTTTTCCGTGCAGGCAGTAGTAGTAGGCAGTGTCTCAGGATATCTACAGAAGGCTCCCCAGTCTACTCAGGCATAAAACTGGTTCCAGGGTGGAGCCAATCTCTGAGCAGTCTGGGAGTTCTTATAGAGGCCTCATGAGCCAGCTTACTTCAGCTGGGCTCATTACCTCTACCATTCCAGCTCTCCTAGCACTCCCTCTCGTGGAAAAATATCTGCATACAGCCTGAACCTGGGACATACATATATGCCATCCAGGATACACCCATGTGATTTTACCTGCCTGCTGTCACAATACATATATATACAGTATATATATATTATATACAGGGCTTGAAAAATCAAGCAGAGGGTGGAGCCCGACGAGCAGCTTCCCGGCCGGCCGTTGTTATTACACGGCACCGCCCCCCACATACACACGCATATATGAGTCAGGTGCGCCTACGTGCCACGCATGTTGCATATTGCAGCAAACGTCGGAGTGAGAGCAATAATTTTAGAGCCATTAAGGCCGGGTTCAAATGAATAATCTTTGAATTTATTACATTTCATTTAATTTTTATTTCAGGTGTGATTAATTGAAATAACGGAAAACTGTATACCTACCTATCGGTAATTTTCCTTTCCTGATGGCAGTACATGGCAGCATACAATGGCTCATGTATGCTGCCATGTACGGTGTCAGGAAAACAATATGTATGTTTAATATATGCTCCCACCATAAATCTGTACTACACAGAGGCATTCAAGTCAAATAGTCCTTTTTCTGCCGGGCTGAACTTTACCCAAGTGTCAAAGTGCTTTGGGAAGTTTGTGTTGAGATACATCTCTCTATGAAACAAAGTTCAGTCTTCTTTGGATTTGCATCCAAAATCAGTTTGTTTGTTTAGTAAAATACAGCAATCTTTTATACTGATAGTTACACCTTGGACACTCTGTTCATAGGTGTTACACCAAGCACAGTTATTATCTGGCTTATATGTTTATTACATATGTGATAACACTGATTCTACATAATACAATAATAGCGCTAGTGATAACATGACTTATCTTGTGTTATGGAAATAACAAAACAAAATAATTACTTGACACTACAGAATCTCCTAACATAATGAGATCACAGCCTGGTTCAGCTGCTTATGGTGGCCCTCTTCAAATGTCTGCATTCTCTCCCTGGCTGATCATTCTCGGCTATTTGCTTTTGCTGCCCCTTGAGATAATACAGTTCCGGAGGTGTCTAGCATCATTACGTTTCCATTCTCAAGAGGCATGAACATACAACCATCTCCGAAAATTGCATTATAACACCCGAGAAGGTTTTGGGCACATATATGGCCAGTATACAACTCAGTGCTAGCCCCCAATACCGGTCATAGTATTGTGTCCACAAGTATTTTTAATTTGGATGGTTGGATATTTCAGTATAGTATTTCAGCAGTCCCAACAGGAATATCAAAAGGTGTAGTAGTGAGGCCCTAACAAAGCAATTACAGATAGGGTAAAGTATAGCAAACGTACTTGCTGCTTTACATTGGAGCTTCTACTTTACTTGCACAGAACGCACATGCATCCTCACTCCATACTTAGTAAAGCAGGCCTAGATTCAATTTACTTAAAGGAGAACTATGAGATGAGTGATTTCCACTCACCTCATAGTTCTAAGCCGACCTGTGACAATGAGACTGTCACAGGTCGGCTCAGTAGATCGGGAGGTGAGGGAACACATACCGGGTTCCCTCACCTCTCGATCCTGTCACGGCTCTCTGCCGTGACAGGGGGAGGGGCTGGATTCCCCTCTCCCCGCTCCGATCTGCCAGCGCTGACTGGCGGAACGGACGGGGGAGGGGGCGGGTACAGCTGGCTCTGCCTCTAGATAGGCAGAGCCAGCTGTCACTCACGCAGCTGGGCGGATCCCATCATCTACGCCGGGATCCGCTCCAGGTGCGGCGTCTCAGTATACCGCGAGCTGTAGCTTGCGGTATACTGAGCTTAGGGTAACGGGAGGATGCTAGTTTGTGTCCTCCCGTTACCCTAAGGAGAACTATGGGGGAAAACACTGACCCCATAGTTCTCCTTTAACCACTTTTAGTAAGTCAGACCTATAGGGTTTCCGTAATTTACCCTTCCTCATGTAGCGGGTAGAGGGCCTTCCTCCTTCACTTCTATAATATGGCGCTGGTATCCTTAAGTTACATTTTCTGACAGCACATTTTTATCAGAGAGGAAATACTGTGAAGTTCAAAGAAAAAAAATCTATTCCTCCAGCCTAAACCTGTAGAGGAGAAAGTCAATAGCCACCATTCAGCAGGGTTAAGTTGAGTTTATATGATACTTGCTGAACTTTACCAGCCATAAAGCAGAAAAAGATCTTACTTGTTGGTTTTTATTGATGTGAAATCGCTGCTTTGGAATTTGAAATATAGGCATATGTTAGCTATCTAATTACCTTTTGACTGTCCACAGTGATAAGAGTCTAACCTTCACAGTTTTGGCAAGTGCAACAGTTCTGGCTTTTTAGCATTGCGGGCTTGTATGATTTTTTAAAAACATTTTTTAAAGGGGATGTCATCTTCCTAAAAAGGTAAGCAATCCCTTCCAGACCCATAGTAGCAGGAAACTCAGTGCAGTGATCATACAATTTGTTGATAAGTAGGCTCCCCACTGATAGGTAAAGTTATTGATTCCTTGCAGATGACATTAAAAAGACAATATATGACAACATGCAATGCATCACAAAAAGAGCTACCAGCAAAACAGCATAGTGTGCAAAATGCAGACGTGTTATGGATATAGCATAGTACAGTACTAAGCTAGAAACCCTATTAATAGCTCCCAAAGAATAATAAGCATAAAGTACAAAGGGGATTACCCCACACCATGGTAAGTACAGAGGGAGAACATTAGCCAGCAACCTTCTTGGGGTGAAGTAACACACTTTATCAAGACTGTAATTGGGGCATAATAAGTGCTTTTCTTTTAAACTGCATGGGACACATTTTCTAGGATATTAAACCATTGTTAAAAATATTGAAAAGCTATTCATAAAAACTCAGATTACAAATTACAAGTAAAAGAAAGATGCAATCTCAGTTTGCTGTTTATAAAATCCAGTTTTGTTGCAGTGTGGTTCATGTAGTGTCTTATAAACCCATAGGCCCTTATTGGTCAGATGAGCAGGTAAATTGCTTCATGTCACCCTGATGGTTATTTTAATGGTGATCTTCACACCATTTCCGTCTGTATAAACTGCAGGAGCCTGCAGATGTCCCTGTGACCTGGTGAGTTGGCTTGGCTAGTTAGCAGAAGAATCTTCAAAATCTAAGGGTAAGGAAGCCCTATTAAAAAAAACAAACAAGGGAGGAGGGATCCTTGAGGTTTGATGAGCCTATTTAAGAAAAAGAGAATTGTCTAGAACCCAATTTTTAAACCTTTTTTCAGTCAAAGCACCATTTAAACGTATGCAAAATCTTGAAGCACCCCAGTCTAAAATATTAAAAGTGTAAATGCAAAAAAGGACATGCTTCCCCTGAAAATCTATACCACACCCTTCTCCTAGATGGGGGATTGGTATGGATTTTAAGGGGAGGCGCTATGCAAAAAAAAAAAAGAATGACGTGGAAGAGGATACCAATGGGCTTTATTTTAGCACTGTATATGACAATGCATTTCTTCTTGGAGAACATCGCAAGAAGCTATTTCTAGAGAAGACACTGACAACTATAATGAAAAATTTACTGTTAACACCTTAGGATTGAGATATGGCTGACTTGTAGTAGAGGGTGCAGGCTTCAGGGCTCTTATTAAAGTGACACTAAACTCAAGAGTTAAATTTTACAAATGCGTTCAAGTACCTCAACTAATAACAAAAATGGATCTTATTTGTGTATCACTCGGCTGTAGATCCTCAAATCATCTCTGAATTGGTGCAGACACTGTCCTTCCTTCTGGAAGGCCCAAGGTCTGATCTTCTGGAAGGGCTGCTCCAAGCTCACTCCAGTGGTGGACTATGAGATTGCTGTCCATCATGGTAGCGAGCTTGTAATGGTGGCTACTTTACAACACATACAGGGAACAAAAGTAGTCACCTCTAGAAGGAAGGACAGTATCCGCACCAGGTCAGAGTTGATTTGAGGATCTACAGGCGAGTGATACACAAATAAGATACATTTTTGTTAACAGATAATGTACTTGAATGTATTTTTAAGATTTAACTCCTGAGTTTAGTGTCACTTTAACCATTCTTCCTTTTCTGGTGATTCAGCGAGATGGAATATGTTTGTGCATATTAGGTGTAACATGCTGTACGTGACCTGTGTATAGCCCTGGCACGTTCACTTTAAAAAAAAGTCACTGATGGCAATGGTTATAAATATATTTTTTAAACCACTGTGACATAATTAAAAAAAAATAATAATAATGTGTGTATATATATACCAGCGCTGACTGCTGTGTTTTCTGTGTCCCACGGAGTGTGTGCAGGTGCACGTTGCCGGACTGCCTGTATTGACTTACCCTGTCCCTCCTCTTTTCCCGGCCCAAGATCTCTACGGTGCATACGCCCGCCCCATGATACGGTTGCCCGATATATCTCGCCCAGTCAGTGGTCACTTACCTGACTGGGCGAGAAGTTTCTGCAGGGAGAGATTTCCTAAGGGTGGTTTGTGGGGAGGAGGAAGGAGTATGCAGTAGAAGAGTTGCTAACGGTGTGAGAGTTTTTCTCCCACCCGCCCTACACTTGGGTTCTTGTGTGTTACTTGTCACTGCAGCATTTTTTTTGGGTGGTTTGGGTCCATGAAGGTGGTCTTTATTGCTGCTTTATTGGGAAACTGTTGGGGACCTATCTTAGGTGTGCTGTCCTCTAAATGGGTTATTTTCAGTAAATCAATCAGGCACCTTTTGAAGAGGCAACCAAAATAGCGAGCTGCGACAAGGCAAGGATTAGTGATAGCATCACTTTCATGTTCCTCCTGGAGCACACACTGCATGGACTAATAGGCGGAGCCCAGGAGACAAAGCAGCAGGAGGCAGAGTAGAACTTGCTGCTGTCGCAGAGCCAGCAGGATTTTTTTTTCTCTGCCTCCATTTCTGTGAGGCAAAGGGAGCAAAAGGCCGTTGAGGAATTTTAAGGAGAAGGGTTAGGGTGCTGACAGTGAGGAGGAGGAAGACATGCAGCGGGCTTCAGAAGGGAAGCTTCACCACTTCCAAACCCTGAGTGTTATAAGTGACTGAGGACTCAGGGTTGGGGTCCTCTGTTGCTGGCAGTTTGTGGTGAAAGTGATTGCTGACTATATTGGGTCCAAGCTGATGCCGACACTCTAAGAAGTCAGAAACTAATAGACTATTGGGTGTCTAAGCTGGGCCACTAGCCAGAGCATGCACATTATGTGCTGGAGGGCCTTGTTAAGGAGATGTGAATCCTCCTATTCCCTTACAACTCAAAAATAGTTGTGACTATTGTCTTACAGATAATACCCCCTACAGTTAAAATGCAGTTTTGATAATCTTCTTCCGTACAGTCCAGCCAATGTACAATATTTGTGGCCATTATCTCTTAAATGTTATTTACTTTAATTTATAGTTTAAAATAAAACCAAGCTGTTTACACATTGCCCAGTCACTGTACATTATTTGTGGCTATTGTCTCTCAGATAATACACTCTAATGTTTTTTTTCAACATAACATCTGTCATGTCTCTCCCTCTTAAATTGGAACTGTCCTTGAAAATCATACTTTGCCATAACACCATATACAGCTTAAAGGCATCTCCATCACCAAAGCATGTGATCAAAAGGATTGGTGTTTTTTTTTCTATGTCACCCTCAAAGCTACATTAAACTGATTCGTTCTCGGCTGTACAGTGCTTTCTAAAAAATATATTTGTTTTGTTAAATTTCCCCCATGGCAGTGCCCAGCTCCCAATGTCATTTTTTGTTTGTTTATTGGCCAAATAAATGGGCAGAATTTAAAAACAGGATTCACCCTCTATAGACTTAAATAGGATGTGTCATATAGTTTGGGTTCACTGAACTTCGAACCAGATTCACTGAACCATCAGCAAAGCGAACCAGGGCAGATTAGCGCATCCCTGATGATTTCTGTTAAATATGTGCTGATATGTCATGCTCTATTATAAGTGTTTATGTTTAATAAATGTTTTTACTACAATTGCTTTGTTTTAACTTTGTTCTTGGATAAATAATAAAAAAAAATAAAAACAGGGTCTGCAACTGGGAGACTTCCTCTCTGTTTCTATTCTGTTTAAAGCTGTTACAGCCAAACTCCAACTTAAGAAAATATTTTATAATGAATTGCCCTGGACTAGTTACAATTTCAAAAAAAAGCCGCTCTCGCTGCAATTCTTACCCTATTTCTGTGTAGATCTGAGAGATTAGAATAGGTGCTAAAAGTGCTACCATCACCTTCCCGACATATCAGGTGATTACCATCTACAGAGTACAAAACAGGACCTTGGACTGCACACACTGCAGATTGACAGTCTTACAAGCAAATGTTTAGTCTTTCCTTTGGTGCAAAGTTATTCTTTATATTTTCTTAAGATTGAAATATATTTATTATTATTACAACAAGCGTTGTCACCTTCCGACAATGGATATGTTTCTTTTGGGCAAGTGCAGGAGTTTTGTTTATATTATAGACAAACAAGTGTTTCTTTGTTATAACTGCTAGAGCTGGATAAAATAAAAGTAATACCTTGAGGATCAAAGGTGAACAAGTTTGTAATATATTTGCAAGGAGCCATTTTACCATTCAAGAAGCTTTAATATGAGTAAAGAGCTTCACATGGATAGCCATCTGTAATGGGGGGATTTTGAACAATTCAAAAAGTGTTTTCATGTTACAAATACAATCACCATCCAAGAAGGACTTACTGCTGTCTGATTAGACGTTATATACTTCAAACACATTGTGCAGAATTCTGGCCATCTGTGTATCTAATGCAATTGAAAATGTATGGACAGCAGGGATTTGAGGGGCAGCGGTTTGATGGTTGTAGGGACTTTTGTATGTGTGTGTGTCTGATCTACCTGAGCAATAAGTTCCTTTTTGTTTAAGTTTCTCTAAAACTAGTTTGGTCCTTACTTTCATCATGCTATCACTGCCTGTTTCAAAACAGAAGGTTGTGAGTTTGAGCTGGTATTAAATTTCCTGTGTGCTGTGCATTGTGCTAGACTTTAATGTCAACTGATTGAGACCACATGAGGCAAAATTGTAGTGTATTTGCAAGCAAATGTTACAGTGACATTAAAGTCAAAAATGTTTCCCCCCTCCCCCCAATGTTAATGTTAGCACTTACCTTAAATGAGGTTTCTTAATCCGATCTTCCTCTTCTTTCCTGGTGTTTTCATCTGTCCCTCCAGCAGTGGGGCGGCTCTCCGATCCAGCGCTGACTCCTCTCTGCTTGCTGGCACTTCCTGTCACATGGTGTCTGCATGCGGGTACACGCTGTCCATAGACTTACCTTTTGTCTCTCCTCGTCTCCCGGCCGAGAATCCGAACTGTGCATGCGCCTGCCCCAAGATGCTTTGCGGCCGCCTGAGCACTTTCGGATTCTCAGGCGGGAGCACACGACGAAAACAGGGTAAGTTTAAACCGCTGTTAAAGCTGGGGTTTTTTTTCAACTTTTTGCCTATATCTACTGCAGTAGATATAGGCAAAAAAAACCCGGAGGGTTTAGAACCCCTTTAAGTGTTCACTTGGTCACTCAGTAAGGTGCAGTTTGACCTTTAGGCCTAAAAAACCTTTCCTACTTATAATGAGACACCAAACTGCAGTAAGTAATGGATATAACTCTTCCTCTGGAGGACTCACCTGTGGTGCCGTGTTCACAATATTATTTTTTGATTTAATATTTAATAAAGTAAGCCATTTGGCGAAACATTTACAAATAATTGGTTGAATTATAATTCCTGTATCCACCTTTTCTTTCTAAAAAGGTGGTAATTGTCTCATCTCTGAGGACGGTATCTAATTGATTTTTGAATGATTCAAGATTCTCTGCTGATATCACTACTTGTGGTAGAGAGTTCCAAAATGTAACCACTCTGACTGAGAAGAAGCCCATAAGCGTTAAATCTTTTCTCCACCAGTTTTCGGTGGTGGCCTCTAGTCTTTGTTAGGGGGTTTACAGTAAAAAGTTTATTGCTGATGTTGCCATCACCACCAAACATTTTGTACATCAAAATCATGTCCCCTCTTAAATCTAACTTTCCATTTAGCAACCTTGTCTCATAACTTTGGTCCTCCAGCTCTTTTCAGATCCATCACTAGTAGCAGCTATGTCTCTTGCAATGCAATGGCTAAATTTGCTGAAAACCTTTCTGTGCTGTGTCCATAGGCATCACACGTTATAGAAGAATTTCCTAAAGCAATGTAGCCAGATCTTCCAAATATTCTTTTCATATGGACCATATTTACATCAGATGCAAGCTATCAGGTTTTGGGTGCTAATTATGGGTAGTTATTGCTTCAGGGTAGTTGGAACATTCCTACCAGAGGTATAGTATTGAATATTCTGGAGCTCAGGGCAACTTTTAAGGTGCTAAGATCACTGTATCAACAGATCCATCAGAGGGTATCACTTTTACTGCTGGACGGGTCTGCAGTGTCCTACATGCAGAGGTAAGGTGTAACCCACTGTCCTTCACTTCTCAAGGAAGTAAGTCCTGGACAGAGACAAACCTTTTGAATATGGTATGCATTGGGTAAATGTGGCTGTCACCATGTACACATTTAATTACCAACTATACATATTATTAACTATAGAAGACTTTAAGGTTGAACTCAAAATATAAATATAGAAATGAGATACATAAATGGGAGTGGTTTATTTCTTCCCATCCAGTGCTGAGAATTACAAAGTTCTGCCATGAAGCACTGCCCTATCTGGCAGGGCAGAAGACCCGATTATGCAATTCTGTAGTTAGGCAACTCATGTCATCCCCCGCAAGCTGTGACTGGACTGTGAAAGAAGAAGCAGCAGACTGATAAGCGCATCTCTGTTACACTGCCCTCTCTTCCTATCAGCATATTCCTTGTGAACATATGAGCACTGGAGCAGAACTGACTGGCCCCTTGTACAGCTTTTCCATCTCCCAGTCTCAGGGGCGTAACTAGAAATCACAGGGCCCCATAGCAAAATTTTGTATGGGTCCCTGTGATTTCTAGATACGCCCACCTGATAACCCAAACACCCCACCTCAGGGTGACCCTGCAGAGCCCACCATAGACTCTATGTGGTGGGCTCTGCAGGGTCTCAGGTGGGCAGTCAAGCCCTCTTACCTGTCAGCCCCGATCCTCTGTCTGCCTCCTTCTCCACGGTCACTGGTGGGCCCCGCAGGGCCATCTTTAATATTGATTGGACCCTGGGCAAACATTTTCTTGGGCCCCCCACCATGCACTTTCGCTCTCCAAAAGAGTAGATAGGAGGAGACGTCTTAGGGGGATGTCACCCCGCATGACACATCACGCGGTCGCGCTATGCAGCATACGGCAGGGGCAGAGCAACACTATGCAACGTGGATCGCATAGTAAACAGAACGGTGACACATGTGCATCTTTTGCGGGCTCAAGGGGCAGCTGCTTTGGGCCCCACAACAGTGGCTGGGCCCGGGGCAACTGCCCCTTTTGCCCTGCGTTAAAGACCGCCTTCTCCATCACTGGGCCCCGTCTCCTCCATCGCCGGGCCCCCGCATCCTCCATCGCTGCCGACGACGGGTCCAGCCACCTCCTCCGAAGCTGCTGGTTGTCACCGGCTCTGAGGAAGAACGCGCCGCTGAATAGTGGCGCGTTCCTTCTTACAGCCGCAAGTGACAGCCAGCAGCCTGAGATGCCATAGTGACCCAGGCGGCCCGCACGGCATCAGAGGGATGTCCTGGCCGGACCCCCCTGTGCCCCAGGCCCCATAGCAGCCACCTGGGTCGCTAAAGCAATTGTTGCCCAGACTGAGTTCTGCTGTACAGGGGAGTGCAAGAGGCTGATACCAGTTCAAATTCAGGAACTTACACTGCTCTTGCATTTGAAAAAATACATTTTTTGATGTGCAAATATTCATTACTGCATTCATTTTTGTTGTTCATATCTGCCTGGAGTTCAGCTTTAAAAATTAACATCGACAGAGCATGCAAAAAAGATGAAATATAGACTATTTGTGATGTAACCATTTCTTATGGTAAACCCTGAATATGAGTGTAACATGAAACATGGCTTGACAGCCTTTAAGAAAGCAAGTCTCTTAGATGACAATTAAGAAATAAACAAGCTTAGTGTTCTAGTCTCAGGACAGTCACAGGACAGCAGAGACGAAAGTGCACAATCAGCAAATCATGTTCTGCTTTTTTGGATGGTTTTGGCAGAAAAAGTGTCATGTGACCTCAGCTGTTCCATTGCTATCACTTGATACTGCAGTTCACATGGACAATAGCCTGTGGTAACAACATAATTGCAGTAATGCAAAAATAAATGGTAAACCATTTACACAGAAAGCAAAGAAGTGCTGATAAGCTGGGCCAAGAGTCTTGAACCTATTTTGTTATTTTTGCATCCCGTGTACAGAATATATCATAGAGAATATTTTATCAGGGTACATACTTGAAGTTGTGGGGTCCTGGGTTCATGTCCCACCAAAGGCAAAAAACCTGCATATTTACAAGAATAAAAATCAAAAAGGTTTTTTCTGTGTTGCTCTGATCCCTCCAGCATTGCTTGAATGTACCAGCTGTGAGCATTAAAGTGTTCGTAGACCAGAAAAGAAAGTATTGTATACCTAATTATTAGCTGATTTGTTTCTCTGGTGATTGATTGTTTTTTACCCTGTGATCCATGTACTTAATGTTGTGTGATTGCAATTCTTGTTCCAGGATGACAACACTCACCCACTGCATTGCAGTGTACTGGTAGTGTTGTCACTCCTCTGTGTGGAAGCAGCTGTGCAGAGTTTCCAGGTTACATCTTACTGGTATCAACAGAAATAGCCAAGGACATAGAGGTCTATTTAAAAAGTATTCGCAGAGCCATTCACCCTGCATATCTTTCTTAATGTTCCTTCTGTGACACAAAAATGAACGTTCTTAGACATATTTTATTTTCAAGTCAAATGTATGTCACGTAATACTGTTGATGCACCCATAGGGGTGCCTCCATGGCAGCCTGCTATGTCATACTGCAGTATGGCCATTAGAGGGAGTTAAGGAGCATCAGAAATAAATACTTATTTTTCCTTTGCTCCTGTATTACATGACAGGCTGTCATGAAGGCCCCCCTATGGGTGCATCAACAGTGCTCACGTCATGGGGTGTGGGGGAAGGTTAAAGAAGTGGAGATATCCTTTAATTAGCATTTTTCAATTTACTAAGTAAAATTACCCAAATGCATTTTTGCACTGAATTGCCACTCTGGAGGGGTTTCTCTGAACGAGGAACAGTGATCTCTCCCACATGTTTCCAACTGTATGTTGGCATCTGTTGGTGCACTACTTTCAGATGTTGATGGAAATTCACCAGCAATTTCTGCAAAGACACTGTCCAGACTGGTACTTGGCTGGTCACTGCGAGGCCTTTTGGCAGCTGAATCCTCATGCATCTCAGATGTTGGTGTCCCTTCAGGTTTTTTTTGCAGTTCCAGCCTGAACATTTCTTTCATATGCCTGGCATTCTCTACATTGCTCCATGTCAGCGAAGCGCTTCTGCAAAGCAGCAAGTAAAATGCTCTTCATTTGATACCATGGTCCTCATCCACATTCGATAGCACTCTCTGTACCACAGTGACAGCAGGAATAACATGTGAGGCAAAAGCATCAAACAAATCAATCGATGAGTCAGCTCTTCAAAGGGAGCCAAGGTGTTCAGCATCTTCTCCATAAGATTCCACTGGCTTGCAATAATAGTAACAGGGAGCTCATATTTTTGATGCAAACACTCCAAAGGCCCGTTTCTGATCAATTAGAGACTGCAGCATCTAGAATATGCTGTTCCAACGAGACTGTACGTCTTGTTGGAGCCTTTTAAGTGGCTGACCGTGCTGTATCTGGATGCCTTGTAGCCGAAAGTATGCCAGGTTGGAATGTTTGAAGTGGTCGACTATTCTGCGCCCGACTCACACAGCTTCTGCAATGCTGCGCTGTGATAACAGGCCCTCAGAGACAGCCAGCTGCAGTGTATGTGCCACACATGAAATACTGGAAGTCCAGCATCTTCCATGCCTTTTATCATGTTTTTGTGTGCTTTTTAACTGTGTCATGCATTTGCGGTAAGATGACATCTGTGATGTAGCGGTGACTGTAAATCTCCAAAACATTAACAAATTAATAAAAACCCATTTTATCCACTATTAACTTGAGAGTTATAATGCCATTCAGCCTTCTTCACTGATGAATTGTGAACCTTCTAAGTCCAGACACATTCGATTTACTTCTGTAGCGCTCACCCTCGAAGGAGCCGCTAGTTAGATCGGACGCTCCTAGCCTGTCTAGGATTTACAGTTCCACTGCTGCCCCCAAAACACATACCAACCCTCTAGTAGTGACCAATAAACTGACTTCCACACCGATGTTCTGATGTTTGAGGAACTTTTATTAAACAACTTTGGGAGGGAGGGTGAGAGACTCCACGGATGTTGCAGACTCCAAAATGATAAAATGTATTATTGAGGGATGCACCAATGCCATTTTTTTAAAGATCGAGTACAACTATCAATACTTTTTTCAAGTACTCACCAATACCAATTAAAGATATGTTTTCTTAAAGGGACAGGTGACATTTTTAAATTAAACAATACAAACTAATGATTTTAGGGCAGTTTGTTCATAATTATGAAGAACTGTAACTCAAAAGACATGACTGTGAAAACATAAAACAGTTTCGTTTGCTTAAGTTGTCACAAAGCTGTACCAGCTCAAAGAAATTTCTTAGAACATGTTCATAAAATAATTAAATATTAAAAGAGAACTATGAGTTAAGTGTTTTTCCCCATAGTTCTCTTTAGGGTCACGGGAGGACATATACTAGCCTCCTCCCGTGACCCAAAGCTCAGTATATCACGGGCTATGGCTCGCTATATATTGAGAGCGCCACAATACTGTCTGGATCCACCCAGCTGCGTGTTTGACAGCGAGCTCTGCCTATCTAGAGATGCAGTTTTAAAAAATGCCACTAGATGGAGTATGGGTAGGAAGTGGAAGAAGGAAGCTCATCAACTGTGAATGGAATCATGTAGAAACCCCTAATTTATTTAGTTTAAATGTAAGTATGAGATGATTTTTTGCAAAGCTTGGTGGATTTATGAAAACTGGAGCAAAAACAGTGGTTTTGCCTGAGGTTTTGCCGATTTTAAATGTATAAGGGATATATATAGATGCTATGCAGGAACTTGTACGTGCTCTAGTTTCAGCAGATGAATCCCCTCCCTCCCCCCCTTCCCCCCTCTCTTAGTCCAAGTTCAGATAACAAAGCTGGGTCATTACAGCAGGACCACTTTTAGTCACCCAGCCAACCATTTATTCTAATGGTATATACATCTGTGCTCATTCTTAGTTCACAAACGCAATACAATAACTAGACAACTGGTCTGTCTAGTAGAGGAACCCAAGGAGGTGGGTTTTTTCAGCAATTGGGATAAGTAATATTGCATTTGCAACAGTATGGGTTCCTTCCTTACCCCAAGTGTTCCGGTCGGGATCCACTCGTCCGTTATGCATGAACAAAGTGTTTTTTTTAAACATTATACAATCTTACCTGCCTGTGCTGACTCCTGCAGCCTCTCCGTCAAGCCTCCCTGCCCGCTGATTGGCACATCACATGACCTCAGCACCCTGAGGACGATTCTTCTTCCCTGGAGGCGGCATTTGCAGCTGTTCTTCATCCCTGGAGGAGGTGGTGGCGGTGGTTTTTCATCCCTAAAGACTGTGGTGATGGTGGTTCTTCGTCCCTAGTGGTGGCAGCAGTTCTTCGTCCCTGGAGGTGGCGGATGTGGCGCAGGTATTGGTTTAGGTATCGGAGGATTTGCATGAGTACAAGTACTTATGCAAATACTCTGTATCGGCTCCGGTGCATCCCTAGTTTTATTTGCAGCCTTCACAGATAAAGAACCTTTAACGGCAATCTGTGACTTTAGCTCCTGGCTGTATAGTACTTGATGTTATAGTTACCAGTCCATTGAGAAGAGATTTGTCATTCTTCGTGGAAGGACCAAGCTTCTACCCAGCTTCTCAGACTCCTTGTTCACACTGAAGTTCCTCCATGACTTCTCCATCTTCAAGCTTCTCTCACTAGGCTTAAGTTCCAGGCCTCAGTTAAAGCACATGGTCACCCTCCCCAGGCAGCCAGCATAGGAGAATCAGATAATCCACACACATCTCTTCCTCAGGCTGCAGCCCAGGGGAGACTGACTTCCCAGGGTCAATCCCTCAGCAGCAGACAGTAGCAAACAGACACCAGAGCTTAGGAGAAACATCAGAAAGCTGAACTATTAATCAGAATCAGACTACAGTCTGACAGCTCCTAAACTTAAATAGACACTCCTGCTTAAGGCAGGGTGGCTGCCCTTTAATAAGTGACTGTTTCCAAAAAGCACTGTACATAATACATGATTAACACTCATGGGCTTGATATTGTCACCACAGACCTCTTAGTCCCAAGTGGGCACAAACAGCACATTCAATGCAATGATACTCTGCACATAAAAGTTTCCCAAAGTACAATGTATAATTACCAAATGTGCAATGTCTGTCTGCTGTTGTGGCTTGGATAAGCTACAGAATGTCTCTAACATTACTGAACAAGTCCAGTTGAATGTGACTTAATTCTTCTAGCTTAATCTTAGAACTAAATCTAAGACTTTTCACCTCCTAGGTACGATATTTAAAAATGTGCCAGAAGATCCTTAGGAACAGAGAGTGGTACACTAAGATACCAATGATGGGGATGTAAAAGGATCAAAGAGTTCTGTTTGATATCATCAAGAATGGTTGCGTTCTTGAAAGAACCATGAGTATTTTATGTGCTCCCAATGCTACACATGTTGCTCAGGGACCCCCTCAGGAGGCCTATTATGAAAGGGCAAAGTAAGATCTGAAAGGGCGAGTAAATAGACAAGATTTTGCAACTTTTTTGGTAGCATCCTTATTGTATGTGAAGGATACCACCCTGAATTAAAGGGAAACCATTGTCTTTGTTAAATTAGTTAATAGCAACAAAGTGATAAAAGAGTAAATGCCCACAAGAGGAATGTCTCACGGAGCTCTGAATAGTTCTAAACCTGACTCACTCCCAGTAGTTACACTCCATCAAATAGAGAACAGCCACAATTGCAAGTGGATTGACCCTACTTTGAAATGCAGATCAGGGGTAAGTCTCTCCAAAATGTTCTCTGACTTGCACGATCTGCACTGCAATAAATGTGAGGGAAATAGCAGCCAGAATCTCACCATGTTCTCTTTTATGGTATGATGAGGACAAATGGCGGGGTGTCTGCAGACGTGTCTGTGGAAATAATAAATGACAAGCACTTATCTTCTGATAAAATACTTCCTTCTCAGCAGTTTTCTTCTATCAGTAAATGTGTTCTTTCAGCTGTGTACAAAGTTCGGCCATAGAAGTCCACATTCATGAGAATAGCATGAAATAGATAATTACACGTTACCAGCATCAGGTCAGGTCTGCAAGATTATTGATCCCTATCACACATCTTCAGTGGTAGATTAAGGGTCACTTTTTATCACCAAAATGTTTAAACAAAACTTGCACTGTTGCCAGCCACAAGGAGGGCTTCACTCTGTCATCATTACTTATAGTCCACACTGACCAAATTCCATCAGGTTTACAGAGTAAACTAGAACATGGAAGCATCTATTTCATGGGCTGCTATGGGCAGCATCACAACATTTCCTTTCAATTGGAGTTTAAAGCTGAACTTCAGGCAAACAATTAAATACACAGTTGAAATGAACATATAAAATGTCTTGCCTGCCAAATCATTTGTATTTCTGGCCATCCAGTCCTAGGATTTATACAGCCTAGCCAGAGAAAATAGCCAGCCTGGTGACCTGACATTTCTCTACTGCACTTAAGCAACTCAGCTAGGTCTCATCCTTGCCTCCAGCTAGTGAGTGGAGAGTGAAGGAGAAGCAACAGCCTGATGACGTCATTTTGTTGCATCTTGCTCCTATAGGCACGCAGGAAAGCAAGATTATTGGTTGTCCCAGGTACTGCCCCTCTCTCTCCCAATCTCAGAGTGCTACAGTTGAATTTAAATAAATGTAGGTATATGTCTATCAAAGATTCTAACCAATTTTCACCCAAGATTTTCCCAAAATGAAATGCCATATATGAAGCCTAATTAGTGGAACTTCACCCAAGATTCACCCAGTGGAAATTACATTGCCTGACATTTGACTGTTCTTCAATAGGAAAAGGTCTTACATTCACCCTGCGTATGAAAAGGTTAATGTTTTTCCCCGGCACATTCACCTGACATTCCCTCAATCTATTTGTTTTCTAAATTCATGTAGCGGAGTTGCCAAATCATTGCATTTTTTTTTTTACTGAAGAAGGCTGAAAGTGCTGAATCTTTGTTTTGAAAACAGGTTCAGCATTTCCAAGGTTAACGTTTTCTTTATTTTTTTTTTAATCATTTAAATAAATATATAAATAAATACTCCCCCCTCCTTCTCCCAGAACCAACCACGCCAGCAATATCAGGCAAATAGACTGTTATCCTCATATCTGTGAGTGCGCAGAGCTGATATCAAGACCCATGCCTGTCAACGTTGCAGGGTGCTTTAAGGGGGTTCTAAAGGGACCCCTCACTTGTTCACCATGTGTGCTGGTATGAAAAAATAAGCACATAAAACCATGCTTAGCTCATGGGAGTTTGTGCAAGGTATGTTGGGGACCCTGCTCTTCCCTTCTCTCATGTTGACATCGATGGATTTGCAGGTGGCAAATAGTACAGTGCTCATCAGCATAGGGCATCAGTGCTTTGGAAGGGGGACTCCTATTTTTGAATAAAATTCCCCCCTCCGATGCTGAAGGGCATGAGTTCTGGTATCAGCATAACAGGGAGGCTGCATGCTCGCAGATCCCTTGCACTGGAGGGAGGAAGTTAAAGTGACATTAAAGTCAAAAGTCGTCCCCCCCCCTCCACAATGCTAATGTAAGGACTTACCTTAAATTATGTTTCTTAATCTGATCATGTTCTTTACTGTCCTTTTCAGCTGTCCCTCCAGCTCTGGTGCGGGTCTCCGATCCAGCGCTGACTCCTCTGTCCTCCGATTCTCTCATGTCCTACGGTGTCTGTGCGAGTGCACGCTGCTCCATAGACTTACCTTGTGTCTCTCCTTGTCTCCCGGCCGAACATCTGAACTGGGCATGCGCCCGCCCAAGACTCTTCAGATGTTCGGACGGGAGCGCGCGGAGAAAACAGAGGTAAGTTTAAAACTGTTTCAAAAGTTGTTTAAAAAAAAAGAAAAGTTTTTACATATATCTACTGCTCGCTAGTGAATCATTATTAATAAATATACTCAATGTTTTTTTTTAAATAAATACATGACTGCTTTCATTGGTGTTTTTTAAAATCAGCCTGGATTTCAACCTAAAAAATATGCAACACGATCGTATATCATACATATTTCAGCATAATAATAATATAAACATATTATTGCCCTCCCTTTAAGACTGCAAGCCCTCATGGGCAGTGCCCTCCTTACTATCTTGTCTTGTATTGTAATTGTAATTTCTTCCTTATATTGTAAAGCACCCAGGGCCGTCTTTAAAGGAGAACTATGGGGTCAGTGTTTTTCCCCATAGTTCTCCTTAGGGTAACGGGAGGACACAAACTAGCGTCCTCCCGTTACCCTAAGCTCAGTATACCGCGAGCTACAGCTCGCGGTATACTGAGACGCCGCAGCCGGAGCGGATCCCGACGTAGATGACGGGATCTGCCCAGCTGCGTGAGTGACAGCTGGCTCTGCCTATCTAGAGGCAGAGCCAGCTGTACCCGCCCCCTCCCCTGTCTGTTCCGCCAGTCAGCGCTGGCAGATCGGAGAGGGGACTCCAGCCCCTCCCCCTGTCACAGCAGAGAGCCGCGACAGGATCGAGAGGTGAGCGAACCTGGTATGTGTTCGCTCACCTCCCGATCTACTGAGCCGACCTGTGACAGTCTCATTGTCACAGGTCGGCTAGAACTATGAGGTGAGTGGAAATCACTCACCTCATAGTTCTCCTTTAACGCAGGGCAAAGAGGGCACTTGCCCCGAGCCCAATAAAGGTTGTGGGGCCCGAAGCATCTGCCCCTTGAGCCCGCAGAAAATTGCCGATCAGATCGCATAGTATAATACGTTATGGCAGCGGCCGCATACGACAATGCCATAACGTATTGTCCTATGCGATCTGCACGATCGCATCCTAAAGGTAGCTCCTCCCTCGGCCCCCGCCCGCATAGCGTGACATGTCACAGGCTTCCCTGGAGGACGTGAGGCTGTGCTGACGGGTGCCTCACTCACGTCCAGGACATCCGGAAAGAGGCAGACTGGCACGAGGCAAGGACTGACTGAGGCAGGTAGGTGAGAAAATAAAAAAGGAGAAATATAAAGGAGATATACAATTTGTATATCTCCCTGAAAATCTCACTCCATTTCTGTTATTCACATATATATGAAGGACAGAACAGAAATGGAGTGAGATTTTCAGGGAGCTATACAATCATGTTGTCATTTAAAAAAAAAATAATTTCTTGGTGGGGGGCCCAAGAAAATGTTTGCCCTGGGTCCGATCAATATTAAAGACGGGCCTGAAAGCACCGCGCAAACTGTTGGCGCTATATAAATCCTGTATAATAATATAATAATTAAGAAAGCTCAGTGTGACGAAATATATTTTGTACCCAATAAGCAGGCAGCGCCAATAGAGAATTGTAGAAATGAAAACGTTTTAGAAGGAGATGCGAGAAGATAACAAAAGTATGTGCGTTACCTTACCAGCCATATGGCTGGGTGTCCGGTTGGAGTTTCCCTTTAATTGCTAATGGTAATAATGTACTTCTTTATTATGAAAGTATATAAAAAAGGCTCTAAAATCAAAACACATTTGCTTGGGATGTTATTTCTCCTGCTAATTTGTTGTTTAGATATGTTGTATTTATCAGTTTTAAACATAGGAAATGAACACAGAGTTCCTCACTTCCTTTTTTTCTTTTAAAAATACATCTTGGATTAAGATCATAGCTCGTTGTTTATACATGGAATTTTTGATACCATTTAGTTTTAGATAAAGCTGTATGGAATTGTTTATGTGAGCTTGCCAACGTGGGGCACACCACAGATCATTGGGTCCCAAAACAAAAATAATAATAATAATATTAATGTATTGTCTTCTCACATATCCAGCGGGCTCATTATTAAATGTGTACCTTTTAATTGGAAACAAACATCTTACCTTTGCTAACTACAACTATTGTTTTTTTTGCACCACTTCATCCTTTCCCTTATTATTCATATAATAAAGGATGCTACCACACTTGAATATCAATGCTTTGGAAATGTTATTCATTTTTTTTTTCTCATCACATTTATCTACGCAAAACATCTGCTCAGAATGGCGGAAACTGTATAACAGAAACTGCACTGGTGTCTGTTCTTAGCAGTACTTCAGCTTTTGGATAATGACATTTGGTGTTGCTGTCTTGAGTAAACCACATAGGTTTTACATATGAAAGGTTTTGTTTATTAAACCCCTCTACTAACCTTTAACCCGAACCTAATCCCTAACACTAATTTAAACTATAAACCCTAACTCTAACCCTCATCTCCTAACACTAACCCTCAACTAACTCTCAACTCCCAACACTAACCCTCAACCCCTAAATTTTAACTCTCATCTTGTAACACTAACCCTCAACCCCTAAGGCCTCGTTCACACCTGACCGTTTTGTAGCGCGTTCTACGCTCGACGAACGCTCTACAAAACGGTCAAAAATATAAATTGCATTGTAGTCAATGCCCTCGTTCCCACCTAGGCGTATTTCCGCCCGTCCCTAACGCCCTACAAAACAGCCCACGCCTGAAAAGGTCCCGGGACTACTTTGGGCCGTTTTGTAGGGCCTTTTCCATTGGGATACAGCCAAGTAGCCTTTGGAATCGCACGACTTTTTTACCGCGAATCGCGGTAAAAAAACGCGTGACGGTCGCGCGACAGACGCGCATATTACAATACGCCTAGGTGTGAATGGGGCCTAACTCTAAGCTTCATCTTCTAACACTAACTCTCAACCCCTAACTCTGACTCTCAACTCCCAACACTAACCCTCAACCCCAACTGTAACTCTTACTGTATTTCCTAACCCTCAACCCCTAACTCTAACCCTCATCTTCTAACACTAACTCTCAACCCCTAACTCTAACCCTCATCTTCTAACACTAACCCTCAACTCTTAACTGTAACCTATACTTGGGGTCAGCAACCTTAAACACTCAAGGAGCCATTTGGACCCGTTTCCCACAGAAAATAAAACACCGGGAGCCACAAAACCCTTTTGACATCTAAAATGAAGATAACAAGGCATATATCATTTTTTACCTTTATGCTATGTATAGCATGTATATGTGGGCTTAGTAACGTACTGGACTCTGGGCTCAGTTGTTCGGTCCTGAAATGCCACTTTCAGTGCAATCTCACATTCCACCCCACTCACAAAGTCGGATAGAAGAGTTTCAGGACCGATCAGTTCTCCTGCACATACAATCTGCGATGCCGATCTGCCCTGGAACAGCTGAGAAAGCGTTGGAATGTTTGACCTATTGGTGGTCACACATTCCACCGCCAAAAAACTGGGCGGGGTTACATTGAAATGTTTGACCACATCACTGATCACACATTCCAACCTAGACACAAACTTTGATAGAACAGCGGCCCTGTCTAATCATTTAATCAGAGAAATAGATTATAATAGGCAACATTACAGTGTAATGTTCCCCATTTATAATCCACTTGTCTAATTAAATGAAATAACAGCACACAGTGTACAGTTACACCCGTACCGAGGCCCTGGCGGTAGTTCCGCCCCTGGACAGGGAGCCGCAGCAGATGGATGAAAGAGCCACATGCGGCTCCGGAGCCGTGGGTTGCTGACCCCTGACCTATACCCATAACTCCAACCCTCAACTCCTAACACTAACCCTCAACCCCAACTCTAACCCTCATCTCCTAACACTAACCCTCAACTAACTCTCAACCCCTAAATTTTAACTCTCGTCTTCTAACACTAACTCTCAACCCCTAACTCTGACTCTCAACTCCCAACCCTCAACTCTTAGTTCTAACCTATAACTCATAACTCTAATCCTCAACTCATAACTCTAACCTTCATCTCCTAACACTAGCCCTCAACCCCTAACTGTAACCCTCATCTTTTAACCATCTGAACCCCTTACTCTAACTCTCAACTCCCAACACTAACCCACAACCCTGAACTGTATCCCATAACCCATAACTCTTACACTCAACTTATAACTCTAACCCTCAACCCTAACTCTAACCCTCAACTCCCAACACTAACCCTCAACCCCTTACTCCAACCTATAACCCATAACTCTAACCCTCAACTCATAATTCTAACCCTCAACTCCTAACACTAACTCTAAACTCCCAACACTAATCCTGAACTCCTATCACTAACCCTCAACCCCTAACTCTAACCCTCAACTACCAACACTAACCTTCAACCCTAACTCTGACCTATAACCCATAACTCTAACCCTCAACTCATAACAGTAACCCTCAACTCCAACTCTAACCTTCATTTCCTAACACTAACCCACAAACTGCTAACTCTAACCCTCATCTCCTCACACTAACCCTCAACCCCTAACTGTAACCCATAACTCTAACCATCAACTCCTAACACTAACCCTCAACCTATAACTCTAACCCGGCACTCCTAACACTATCCATTAACCATAACTGTAACCTTCAACCCCTAACTCTAACCCTCATCTCCTAACATTAACCCTTAACCCCTAACTCTAACCCTCAACCCCTAACTCTAACCTATAACCCATAACTCTAACCCTCAACTCATAACAGTAACCCTCAACTCCAACTCTAACCTTCATTTCCTAACACTAACCCACAAACTGCTAACTCTAACCCTCATCTCCTCACACTAACCCTCAACCCCTAACTGTAACCCATAACTCTAACCATCAACTCCTAACACTAACCCTTAACCCCAACTGTAACCTTCAACCCCTAACTGTAACCCTCATCTCCGAACACTAACCCTAAACCCCTAACTCTAACCTATAACCCATAACTCTAACCCTCAACTCCTAATTATAACCCTCAACTCCTAACACTAACCCTAAACCCCTAACTCTAACCCATAGCGCTAACCCCAAAACCTCAACCTCCAGCACTAACCCTAAACCTTATTTATACCATCATCTTGACTCCTTGTTTGCAGTAGTGGTGTAAACGCCCCTTCGCGGTGCTACTGGACTGATATCAAACGAAAGATGACATTAGAGGAAATGTATAGCGCGTCTGTATATTTTCTTTATTTTTTATTATGATCATATTAATACTTTATATTCTCCTTTTCACCCAGCAGGTGGAGGTTGAAAAATAGACCCTGTCACCAACTAAAAAAACTGCAGATAAAAGCACAGAAAAAAAGCATTTTAAATGCTCACTTGTTGGGTTTTTCCTTTCTATAAATATTTTTTTTATTATAACTCGCAATGTGCCTTTCAACTCGTTGGAAAATTTGACTATTCCAGGAAGGGTCTTTTTTTTAGCATATACCTGTCCCTTCTTGCACATAGGGCTGTCCCTATAATGAGTCAGCCTGAGGCAGTTGGGGGGGGCGGCTGGGTGTTGGTGCAGGGGAGGGCATCATGGGGGGCAGCCACAGCATCACCGGTTGCCAGGAGCTGATTGGGGACACTTTGGCTTGCGTCCCACCAAGCTCCTGGCAACCAGTGATGTCAGTGAGCTGGGTGGGATGCCGGATAGAGCCGCTGACAGCGAGGTCCAGCGTTCACCCCACCCTTTGAATGAGAAATTATCTGCGCATGCCACCTCCCACCATGGTGGCCCTTACCTGACAGTACCCACCCCTTCGGACCGACATCGCCTCCAGTGGTGAATACTATCGGGACAGCACTACTTGCACGTCATAGCACTCTCCTCTACTGGGAGTGTCTAATTATCCTCTGTGCTGGTGCAGCATCTCTAGCCTCCCTAAACCCCTCTGCATAATCCTTTATGTAGCTGCTAGGGAAGAAGCAAAGAGGAATACTACAGGGTATACCTTGAGTCCGCTGACATCACATCCAAGATGGTGGCACCGAGCAAAAGTTTCATGGCTTTTGGATGTGTGCACAAAGGAGTCTTTTACGGGTGAATAACATCATAAAATGCCTTAAATGCACTAATAATACAATAGTCAGGGTTTCTTTAAAGGAGAACTATGAGGCAAGCGATTTTCACTCAACCTCATAGTTCGAGCCGACGTGTGACAATAAAATTGTCACATGTTGGCTCCATAGATCGGGAAGTGAGCGAACGCATAATGTCGCTCGCTCACGTTCCGAACATCTCCCTGCAGAGAGCTGTGACTGGCAGTTACCGCTCCCCTCAGGGATTTTCCCCCCTCTCTGATCCTCCAGCACTGACTGGAAAACAGACGGGGGAGAGGACGGGCACAGCTGGCTCTGCTTCTTGATAGGCAGAGCCAGCTGTCACTCATGCAGCTGGGCGGATCTCAACAGCATTGTCAGGATCTGTCTCGGCTGCGGCACTCTCAGTATATAGTGAGCTATAGCTCGCTATATTCTGAGCTTTGGGTCACAGGAGGAGGTTAGTATACTGTATGTCCTCCTGTGACCCTTAAAAGAACTATGGGATAAAAAGCCCTCCCACTCCAGTATCCCATAAGAATGTCTCAGCTAACCATCACATCACCCTCATTGAATAATGGGACAGTAAAAACAAAGATCAGAAGCTGGAAGGAACTATAATAAACATTGCTTTTCTTGAATTTTGGCTGGAGCACATTATAAATATTTGCAGAGTGATGTGAATTTGTAGCACTGAACGCCTGGGTAAGTGCCCTGTGTGACCCAGTAAGGTACATTGAGCATTAGTTCGCTCGTGACATAAACTTGTTTTTATGCAAGGGGATAGAAGAGCCTAATCTCACTTCCTTACGTTTAACAGATACATTTCCGCTGAAAACAAAGCTGATAGCACAGCAGTTCAGAATTTTAGCTCATGTGAAACATTAGTAGAAGCTGACCTTGCATTGTTGCAGAAAAGCAGATAGTGCGCACAGGAGGAAGCAGAGCAAGGTTCATCTGAAACTGAGAAACAACTTTTTTAAAGGGTCAGGCCATTGGAGACTCATGTTTCATTTAGGGATGATATAAATCATACAATGTATTCTACTATCTCCTAACCATCGTGTCTTGAATTTTACTGTATATGTAATGTCTCCCCTATTTTGTAAAGCACTGAGCAAGCTGTTGGCGCTATGTTGTCTTGCGATGGTTTTAAGGTAATTAAAAAAAAGTACGATCTGCCCATCTTGGACAGGCAGATCGTACTTGCGATCATCACAAGCCGCGCCCCTCTGAGGGGCGGGCTTCCGATGACTGCAATACTGAACGGGCACAAACCACAAACCCGCTGACAATCGTACGATTCTCGACGGGTTTCCGAACATGCTCTTAAGACGAAAGTCATGCGACCCTACAGTAGCAGAGGTTGCACGCCTTCCATACACCTTGCGATTATCGTACGATCGCGGGATTTATCGTACGATAATCGCAAGGTGTATGGGCACCTTAAGACAGTCGGTGCAGCCTGCCAAATGCAATCATTGAGGTGAATGGACCACGGTTGTGGTGAGGTAGTTCAATGAAAATCCTCTTGGGATCCAAAAAATTTAAAAACCCGCATTGAGGAGTTGGCAGTATTGCCTTCTGAATGCCGGGCAGCCACTGCCCTACCACCCCATGTAAAGCAATCCACTGCATATCGCTTTTAAAGTGACACCAAACTCAGGAGTTAAATCTTAGAAATCCATTCAAGTACCTGAACTATCAACAAAAATGTATCTTATTTGTGTATCACTCAGCTGTAGATCCTCCAATCATCTCTGAATTGGTGCTGACACTGTCCTTCCTTCTGCAGGGTGGCTACTTTTGTTCCCTATGGTCCCTGTGTGTTGTAAAGTAGTCACCGCTCCAAGCTCACTCCTGTTATGGACTGCAATCTCAATACAAATTAGTAAACTAAACATGAGATTGTAGTCCATCACGGGAGCGAGCTTGGAGCGGTGGCTACTTTACAACACACACATGGACCATGGGGAACAAAAGTAGCCACGCTCCAGAAGGACAGTGTCGGCACCAATTCAGAGATGATTTGAGGATCTACAGCCGAGTGATACACAAATAAGAAAGATACATTTTTTGTTAATAGTAATAGCTAGCAAGCAGTAGATATATGCAAAAACATAAAAAAAAAAACAAGTTACCAAACAGGTTTAAACTTACCTGTGTCCCCACCGCATGCTCCTGTCCGAAGGTCTGAAGGTTCTCGGGTGACCGCAAAGGATCATGGGGCAGGCGCATTCGCAGTACAGATCTTTGGCCGGGAGACGAGGAGAGACACAAGGTAAATCAATGCAGGCAGCCCAGCAGCATGCACCCGCACTGAATCCATGGGACACAGAAGACGCAGCAATCAGCACTGGATCAGAGACCAGCCCTGGGGGACTGATGAAAACTACTGGAAAGAAAAAGATGATCGGATCAAAAGGCATCATTTAAGGTACGTACATACACCAGCATGGGATGTTTGGACTTTAATGTCACTTTAACAGCTTCACGACCAACGGCGTGCAGTGTAGGTCGCTGGCATCGGGGCTGTTTAAACTTGTAAAGCCGACTGTCAGCTGCCGCCAGATCGCTTCTACGGGCTGGTAAACGGGTACCCCGTAGAAGCGATGCATTTTTCACTACATTTTGGGGTTTGATAAGGAGTTGCGCTAATATCGAGCAGCATAAAAATTTGCAACTGCCACCATTTTATTCTATAGGGTCTTGGCTTTCAGAAAATATATAATGTGTGGGGGTTTTAAGTAATTTTCAGGCCTAAAATGTGGAATTTAACATGGGTGCAAATTTTTTTTTTTTTTAAAAGGCCTCAGTCACGAAGGGGTTAAGGAACTTGAATGCATTTTTAAGATTGAACTCCTGAGTTTAGTGTGGCTTTAGAAGGACAGTGGAGCCTGCTGCCCGTCTAAAGGAGGTCCTAAACTGGACTTTGAAAAATTGTAAGCTGAACTCTCTCTGTAACTTTCACCTTCCCAATTTCTACAGCCTCTTCTGCTGGACCTCCCACCAACCTCTGCTAGTTCTATAGCTCTAGACTAGAGAATCCTTCTCAACCAGGGTGCTGGTGCACCCGGCGATGTCTCCTGACTCCCTCGGGGATGCCTTGAAACTTTTGTACAATGTGATGCTGTTACATGGTATAGACAGACCAGCTGCCATCACCATGGAAATGAATGACGCTAATTAAGGGAGGGTGGAATCCATTTACAAAAGGACGGAAGTTTGCCTCCATCCAGGCTTGCTCTGCCCTTGATGCCCCGTCCCATGCAGCAGCAGCTGTGGCTTCTGATGTGATAGCTGGACCCTGATGTAAAGGAGGGACTGAGGCTCATGATGTAAAAGAAGGGGCCCCACTTTTTTTTGTGTGGGGTCCTCCATTAAAATCTATATGGTCCTCCATTAAAAGCTATATCAGAGCCCTATCTGGGTTAAAGGAGAACTATGAGGTAAGTGCTTTTCACTCACCTCATAGTTCTAGCCGACCTTTGACAATGAGACTGTCACAGGTCGGCTCAGTAGATCGGGAAGTGAGCGAACGCATACCGGCGTTCGCTCACCTCTCGATCCTGTCACGGCTCTCTGCCGTGACAGAGGAGGGGCTGGATTCCCCCCTCCGACCCGCCAGCGCTGACAGGCAGAAAGGACGGGGGTGGGGGCGGGGACAGCTGGCTCTGTCTCTAGATAGGCAGAGCCAGCTGTCAGTCACGCAGCTGGGCGGATCCCGGCACAATTGTCGGGATCCGCTTCAGCTGCGACGTTTCAGTATACCGCGAGCAGCAGCTCGCGGTATACTGCGGCGTCTCAGTATACCGCGAGCTACAGCTCGCGGTATACTGAGCCTAGGGTGACAGGAGGACGCTAGTTTGTGTCCTCCCGTTACCCTAAGGAGAACTATGGGGAAAAGCCTTAACCCCATAGTTCTACTTTAAGGGTCTGGTATGGATTTAGGAAGGACCACAATTTTTTACATTTCATTTTGGAGTGACCTTTTCATACTTTTAAAGGGTGCTGTGCCCGAAAAAAGGTTGAGAAACACTGGTCTGAAGGCCCAGTGATGACATCACTGAGTCTAAAATATGGTATATCTAGAAAACACCACTGCGTAGATAAAAAAAAATCTTTTAGTATGTAGCCAAGCAGGAACCATGCAAGTGATAACATTGGCTGATTAAACCAGCTTTTTGTGGCATCTGTTTTGGTCTTCTCAAAATGCAGGTATTATAAGACGGAAGCATAATGCAGTAACGCTGATGAACGGGTTAATAACCGACAATCACATGCTGACCCTGGATGTTCAGTGTGTTTTCCATTCCAAAAAATACTGTGTAACATAATGTGTAATCTAATTGCAAACTTCCCGGCTTTGGGCACTTGCACATTTTTCTTATTACAGTTTTCGTTTCTTACTTTAATCGTCTTGTCAAGGGGAATAAACGACCTAGTGATTCCCCTTCATGGAAAGGCAGCGACATAACACCTATAAGAACAGTCATTTCTCAGATTTTCTGCAAAACTAGTACATGAGAGTAAACAGATGGGAAGGGAAAGTCTTTCTATAGCTCAGCGGTATAATGATAATCACTGGCCACCAGCTGTCTCTGGTTCCCAGCTACAGGTTTTGCTACCCGGAATGTACGTTGTGGTACAGGCTGTACTTTTTTTTCATTTTATCTCAATTTATTAACCCCTTCATGACTGAGCTAGTTTTCAGGTTCTGTTCATAAATGACTGACACATTTTTTACATTTTTGCTGTGTGATTCTTAAATTTCTGACTGGAGTTGTGCTTTACCTTTGCTGCATTACCATGCTTACACGCAAACAGTATACACTGAGTGGCCAGATTATTATGACCACCTGACGTTTGTAGGCAAATTAGCTATAATTTGGCGCTGAAGTTGCTAGAGGGCCAGACCATTATAAATAGGGAAGCAGGTTGTTTACCACGACAGTAGAAGTGATTTTTTTCTGAAGATTCGGGTAAACAACGCGATTTAACAGCCTTTGAATGTGGGATGATTGTTGGCGCTCGGAGCCATGGCGCGAGTATCAGCAAAACAGCAGAATTCGTTAAATGTTCAAGAGCAGCTGTTGTTAAAGTGTTTAAAGACTGGACTGTCAGCCGAAAATCTGGGTCTGAACGTGAGAATTGTGGCCGTCAGCAACTATCAATGTTAGGGCAGAACGGAGAGTGGTAAGACTGGTGATCTCGTGGAGTCGCGAGGCGGCCTTAAAAATAATACTTTAAAAATTCAGTAAGGTCTTCATTAGTAGAATAGTCTGGTGCAGCATATACCATCCATATCTTCATCTCACCCAGGATTTATTTTAGCATGTAGTGTAACAATTGTATTACCTCACTGGTCTAGGGGTTCTGAAGAGCATTCACCGGAGGTTAGGAACATGTGCGGAGTGCCCCTATTGACACCCATGTATAGCCAGCCTAAAGGCTCTCTTGTTTACCAGAAGAAAATTGGCTCCAAGCAACTCTCTGTTTTATCTGCTGCTAAGAATGTAATCCGCACTGATCAAGTAGCAGTTCTGAGAAACAATGACGCTGTTCACATTAAAAACTCTGTGTCCTTCCTCTGTCAGGATAATAAAGCATAGAACTCAGTACTTCGATCTGAATTGGTAATAAGAGGGAATAACAACAATGGATATTTAATATGTTTCAATGAAAGTGATTGAAATAGATGTTTATTGAGGGCCCGTTCACGCCAGGGCATTGCGCTAATCGCATGATACCTAGTGCACTTAGTGTGTAGTATCATGCACTAGTGTATTGCTTTGCCATTCATTTGAATAGAACCCCAAAAAACCTCCTTGTGCCCTCCTCTTGGAACGCTCTACTTTTTTCACTGACACACAGTAATATGGTGCTGCGCGCTGCACTGCAATGTACAGCTGCCGGGAGATGCATTGGGGGTGCCATTCCAATGAATATCACCGCAATGCACCTAGTGCACTGTGCAATAGCATGCAGTAAACACATGGTACAGTATCTGGAGTAGTTGCTCAGAGTTGGTGATGTCCCTACACTTTTTACCACCTGAAGCCAGGGAGGGGGTGCCAATGGTTCACTTTACAGGGGGTGCTGGTGGTGCATAGCACCTCTGGCTACTCCTTTGTCCATCCGTGCACGGATCCTCTCCCAATCAGCCCATGTGAAAGGGGCCTTACACTCTGAAAATACAGGATAGAAGTTGAATGGCGGATGTTGAGGAATGCGAATTGTTGCACGTGACGTCTTATTATTCTGCATTATATCAAACAAACTATTGTTGCAGCACATATGGTTTATTTGGTGCATAGTAGAATGTGTAACTGTCTTACGCTATCATCCTCTTTCTGCACGACTGCACACCTCCATTGTGCCGAATATTGACGGATTCATTTTCGGAAACTTTATTTATTGGTAGGTGTGAAAGTTTTTACACGAAAATATTTTTTTAACATCTGGTGTACAAGTCAGCTTTTGTTTTCACACTGAAAAAACTATTTGGCACATCCAAAGAAAAACATGTTTCTGTGTGCCAGATATTCAACACACTAACAATAGTTTAAAGGGCCCTGTGAATTTGCGCAGGACTGGCACACGTACAATTGCACCTTTTTGAGGCACATACAGCCGCGATTCAGGAGCAGCCTGCCCTGTAGTATTTTTGTTGTTTGGCTTATTAAATCTGCCTCCATGTCCCCTATCTTCAAAATACTATCAATGTTGCTGTAAAGAAGTGAACAACTTCTAATAAAAGGCAGCAAAACTGCAAACTCAGCTGGCTCATCTTCCTCAAGACTTGGGGCACAGGAGGAATGTGAGGTCAGGATACGCCCAGCCCTGTGTGGAGCGATCCATTCCAGCACACAGGGGACAATGGAATGCAGAATTTGTTTTATTTCCATAGCAGAAGGGGGACAAATTTCATATATTAAAGTATTCCTCAGGAAGGGGGCTCCACTGAGGGCTGTGCATGTAGGCTTTGCATTGTCGCCAAGGCAGACGCCTGTGAGCCTATAGCTTTATTTCCAGGGACGTCCCACATGACTGGCCTCGACTTTGAGTTTGTGTGCAGACTGATAAACAAGTTGAGTATAAATAGGGAGGAGACAGCCCATTGTGCAGAGCAGCAGTCTGCGGAGGACCAAGGGGCAGAGTAAGCTGTTGCATGTTAATAATGCTTGCTATCCTCTAATCTGCTTGTGCAGCTTCATTTCTTCTACAACTCTTCTCTTCTTTTACTAAACTTTATTTAAAGGAAACGTGCACTTTCAGACAAAGTCATCAGGGCTCTTTAATCATGGCTTGGTGATTGTACTAATGGCTTTGACATTGTAATGGCTGAGAAGGTTTTCGAGCTATAAAAAAGCAGTTGGGTACCCTTCAAGAACACTCGGGAGGATTTATCAACACTGGAGCAGACTAAAACTGGAGCAGAAGTGCATGGCAACCAATCAGCTTCTCTCTTTAGTTTGTTCAGTTAAGATTTAAAAATGAAAGAGAGAAGCTGGTTGGTTGACGTGCACAGCTGCTCCAGTTTTCGTCTGCTCCAGTTTTGATAAATTCCCCACTCTGTATTCTTTACCATTTCCCTGGATTTTGAGGGGTACAATGTTAGTACATTAGCAGACTAAGTTTGGAAGGGTGTGAAAAGTGCAGTTGCTATGTGCAGAGTGCCTTAAGCCTTTGCTCCCCATCAGATTCCAGCTAACTGCAGCAACATAAATTCTGATTGCTTGCTATGGTTTACTGCACTCTGAAAGCATTCAATTGTTCCTGAAAGTCTTCAGCATACGTGCCAGCATTTTAATTAAAGGGACATGTGGCTGCTAAAGTAGGAAAGTTAAAGTGTATGTAAACCCAAAATGTTTTTTTCGGTGTGTTTGGTATCATATTTCATCAAATACAGTTTTCATATGCATATGATCCTTTGTTAATCTGTTGCAAAGTTTTACGCCTGGAGGTTCTGCAAGAAAAGTCACTTCCTGTTGCAGACTGACAACGCTAAGCCACTGCTTCACAATAAGCAGAAGCATTGTCAGCCTGCCATGTGAGCTCCTTCAGTCTGCCACCGGGCTACGTGACCTGACAACGCTACTGCTGGTAACTGTGAGGCAGCAGTTTAGTGTTGTCAGCCTGACACAAAAGGTAATGTTACAGGTATTATATTTGGGTAAGAAACTTAACAAAAGAAACACAAAACAATTCTCAAGAAAACTGTACACCGTAAGACATGATGACAAGCATAAGAAAAACATTGATTTTAGCTTTACATACATGTTAACTCAATTTTTCATGGCTCCTACTCAATAGCTTCGATGGCTGCTCTAGATCTTGCACCTCATCACTCTCCAAAGTGGAGTGGGCTTCTCGGGGGAGGCATTTAGGAGAACAGGGGCTGTTGCTTCAGGTGCCACAGCATGCATGCAGTCCTTATACCACACCTATACCAGGGGTCAGCAACCTTCCACATTGAGTGTCATTTTCACAAGCATTAGACAACCATTGTGCCTGTGAACCATAGCGCAGTATAGTCTTGTAGTTTGTTTTTACTTGTTTAACTTGTCATTAGCAGTAAAATTATGAGTTCAAAATTTGGTTAACTGTTGCAGAAATACATGTTGATCCCCGATGCATGCACTTCAGACCTTGGAGCCACCCCAGTGCATGCACTTCAGACCTTGGAGCCATCCCAGTGCATGCACTTCAGACCTTGGAGCCACCCCAGTGCATGCACTTCAGACCTTGGATCTGCCCCAATGCATGCACTGCAGACCAGCCCCCATGCATACACTTTAGTGCTTAGATCTGCCCCAATGAATGCATTACATTCCCCCTAAAGCTTGCACTTTAGACCTTGGATCAGCACCAAACCCTGTACCTGTAAGAATGCAGATTTCAATGACATCAGGCAGGTGGGTGGGCCAGGCTTTGCAACTAAGACCCTAGTTAGCTGTCAGTTAAAGCAAAAAGCATTGCATAAGCATGTCAGAGGTTACCAGCACCTAGCCTATAACCCCTAACCTATACTAAAAGATAGATGTACACTGCTTTTCCTTTGCTGAAACCTTTTACAAATTTAACAAAAAATAATGGATAGAAACAGCTGAATGTAACGGGATGGCATCCAATCAAAAGGCAGCTTGGTTTAGTCTCCTCATTCTAAGCTGCTGATCGGTTGTCATGGGTTACTATACTTTATATCCTTTTTTTTTTTTTAAATAAAGATTTCATAAGCAAAACAATACATGGGAACTAATCAGAATTCACTCTGCTGAAAGACTAATCCATAGATTCTGATTGGTTGCTGCACTTAAGGAATACTACTTAGGAATGATATATCTTTATCAAATAAGGCTGTAAATTGTTACATAAGTCCGTATATATTTGTAAATATGAGACAGCAAATTTGATATCTAAAAAACACATATTGCTGGCTGCCGGCCATCCAGCTGACTTGAAGAGATAAGCTAAATGTAAATACAGTAATACCTTGGTTTACAAGCCTAATTCGTTCCGGAAGCATGCTTGTAATCCAAAGCGCTTGTATATCAAAGCGAATTTCCCCACAGGAAATAATGGAAATTCAGATGATTCCTTCCAGAACCCAAAAATATTCATATAAAAATGATTACAATACTGTACTGTAATATAATACTGTACAAAATATAAAGAAAAATAAACCAATTTCCGGTTACCTTCGTGGCTGGTGTGAGGGAGACGAGAGAGAGGAGGATTATTGTGCAGGACGACTTTCACCATCACTAACGGAATCACTGCTATCTCTTGGCTCAATGGAATCTTTTTCATTTCGTGAAACCTTAACAAGGAATCTATCCAATGTGACATTGCATTGTCGTTGAACAGACTCATCGCTCGCACTGCTACAGCCTTATTCGGGTGGTACTTTTCTACAAAATTTTGCTCTTAATGCAAGACATTTGCTTGTATATCAAGGCAACATTTTTCAGAAATGTTTGCTTGTCTTGCAAAACGCTCTCAAACCAAGTTACTTGTAAACCAAGGTATTACTGTACGCCAATTCAGCTTTTCAGATTCCCCAGCTACTGCTAAAAGGCTTCTGCTAGAATGTTTTAGAACACAACATTTTCTCAAAGAAGCAATTGCAAATATTTAAAAAGTCTTCTAATTACTTGAAAATTTCCCTTCTCTAAATCGTTTTGTTCAAACATAATTAAAGAATATTTTAAAGCTTCAAGTAAAAGTTTGGCATCACTCGTATGCACTTTGCTCTCACACTGAAAGGAGAACTATGGGGTCAGGGCTTTTCCCCATAGTTCTCCTTAGGGTAACGGGAGGACACAAACTAGCGTCCTCCCGTCACCCTAGGCTCAGTATACCGCGAGCTGTAGCTCGCGGTATACTGAGACGCCGCAGCTGAAGCGGATCCCGACAATTATGTCCGCCCAGCTGTGTGACTGACAGCTGCCGCTGCCTATCTAGAGGCAGAGCCAGCTGTACCCGCCCCCGTCCGTTCCGCCAGTCAGCGCTGACGGATTGGAGCGGGGAGTGGGGAGTGCAGCCGTGACAGGATCGAGAGGTGAGCGAACGCCGGTATGTGTTCGCTCACCTCCCGATCTACTGAGCCGACCTGTGACAGTCTCATTGTCACAGGTCGGCCAGAACTATGAGGTGAGTGAGGAGCACTCACCTCATTGTTCTCCTTGAATTCCTGTAGAAATAAAGGGAGTTTCTACATTTCATCTACAGTACCACCTGCTGGTGAATCTAGGTATGACAATGTAACCATAAAATGCAATGATATTATATGGATACCGTTATGATTTTAAAGAGGAACTCTAGAACCCCCCACCCCAACTGAGAGGGCTAACTACTCGTTTTGGTTTAGGGACTAAAAATATCAAGACGATATACTTTGTATATTTAATAATCATAATGTTTCTCCAATTAGACTTTGCCTTCCTTTCCTTTGTTCTTATTGTTTAGCTTGATGAAAGTGGCTTAATGATAGGTTGTTAGGCATCATTGCAAAATACTGCTCTTTGCTCTTAACTCCTTTTATGTTATGATAATAAGTGGGGGGGAATTGTTCTGTAGTCCAGCTGGTGTAAACTGGGCAGGGCTGATGACACTGCTTAGGATTTCAGTGTTGAGGCATTGCACTTTAATGCACAACCAATAATTACTCTAACTGCCATAATAATTGTACACTAAACATACAAAATAATGCTTTCCTCTAAGATACTGTAGTTATGCCCTAAAAATTTAGCTTTTTATAAGTTAAGCTGTATTGTCAAAGTAAAGACAAGTTAACCCTGCGCCCAGCTAGTCTAAACCTGCTGTCTGCTGATAACATTATTTGGTTTGGGCCAGCCTGACCTCCACTATTCAAGGTTTGGCATAGCAATTACTGTGAGAAACACGAGAGTAAAGCAGCTACCTCACCTAGCATCGCGGGATTAGAAACTTGATATGGGGATTGATAATAACAATTAGGAGGAAAGTACATAATAAGAGGTGCAGGGAATGATGTAACCTCTGTGGATTGGATGGAGGGTGCCTGGCTTTGTTCAGCTGACTTTACTTGTATGAAAGAATATTTTGTGCTCAGTAGAGTGTTTGCTTTGTTTTCTGGATACTTGCCATAGTAGGTGTGTAAATAACATGGATAGATTGGAACAGTGTGTTACCTGCAGTGATCCTTCTCTGCCAGATTTTCGTTAATCAAATTATGTCTTAAAGAGGAATTTGACTCGAGGACAAAAGAATAGTCACCAGTGCTGTTGGAGGTCTCCTTGCAGCAGATGACTCTCTCCCTGACCCCATGTGACCGGGCTGGACCAGTCATGAGGTATTGCCCTGTCACATGGGAAACAGTGCATGGCACGTGCTTACCCATGCTCAAAAGTGCCAGGTATTTTATTAACTTCTGGTGGACAAATGTAGTGGAACAGGAATGTGGAAGGGTGAGTATTTGCTGCTGGGGGAGGGGGGTTTATGTGACCCCTTTCCTTGGCCCATACAGGTTCACTGTAAGGAAGGACATTGAATTAGACAAAATCAATAAGCGCTCCCTAATGGTTAACCAACAAATCTCCATAAATACAAATATGGAAGAAGAATATAAAATTGTGAGTCAAATACAAAAAGTGCTTTCTGTTTGTTATTGCTATCTATGTAGAATTGTACAGACTTCACCTGGCCTTCTGTCCCAATGACCAACAAGGCATTGCTGAGAGCTCAACTTCCTGCAAAATATCCTCTAGGAAGCCAGTGGCATCAACCCCTAGTACATTTTTCAAATGGAGACTACAATCTAGAGAGAGGAAGAGGGTGGTTCAGCTCCCATCCAGCAATGACATGGGTCAGGACAGAAATCAAGAGGAAATATCCCCAACAGGACAAAGATGAACATTTAATATCTGCTCAGCGGATGGTTACACAGTAAATACATCTTGCAGTACCTTCAGCTTTGCATGGTGTTCATTCATCTTGCAGTATATTTAGTTTTGCATGATATTAATTTAGCTCTTTCATGTAGTGAGAATTTTCTCGTGTTACATTGATGGTTCTTTCCATTAATCCTGACTGTCTCCTTTGTCTTCTTGTAGGTGAGGCCCCAACATGTGGAAGGGCTTTGTTCTTGCCCTGGCTCTCTGCCTTCTCCCTTGGGGAGGGGCAGGGAGCCAGGGTCACCGAACGCTGTGTAAAAAACCACCAGATTGGAAGATAGGATCCCAGAGTCCCATGCTGGATGCAGATGGAACAGTCACAGTTGTGGCACTTCTTCAAGCAAGCTGATACCTGTGCCAGCTGCAGGCTTCCAGGTAAGGCACAGTTTAGCACAGTTATAAAAAAAATACCCTAAAGTCAAATAAAGAAGCCTAAATTCTACTATAAAACTTAAACATACCAAAAAAGGACATTGTTGGTCTAAACTTATTTTGATCCTATCAGCTTGGATGAACTGCAGCAGAAGTTGGATAATGAAAGCTATACAAACGTGTCCTTTATGGTCATCGACCACCAAGAGGAACGCTCACACCACGAACTGAAGTCCAGGGTCTCTGAGCGCATTCCAGTGTATCAGCAAGAGGAGGAGCAGCCAGATGTCTGGAGACTACTGAAGGGGAAAAGAAATGACATTCTCATTTATAACAGGTGATTGATGCCATCCATGTATTCATTCATATTCAGTAGCAGATGATGGATGTGTTAATACAAGGCAGAACCATAAAATCACCAACTTTGCAAATAACATTTAGTACCTTGATTGCTTTCTTGTGCTTCCACAGCCCCTTGAGGAAGCCATTACTTCCAGCGTTCAAATTGTGCCTGTCTGTTTGAACTTCAGACACAAAACCTGGCAGTCTGTGTTACATCTGGTTCCTAAAGGCTACAGCATACACTGCATGAAATATTTTTGGTACCCCCATAATGTTCCATAAAACTTGTTTTCTCAAAGAAAACCCGTTCTTTTGTATACATTTTTCAACTGTTAACATGTACAAACAGGGCAAATAATGATTTGATCCTCTGAAGGTTTTGTAAGTTTGCCCACTTACAAAGAAAAGAAAGGTCTATAATTTTTATCCTAGGTGTATTTTAAATGATGGAGACAGAATATCAACCAAAAATCCAGATAAAAATGTTATAAATTGAGTTGCAGTTCAGTGAGTAAAATAAGTATTTGATCCCCTACCAACCAACAATTATTTCTGGCTCCCACAGACTAGCTGTGTGGCACACAGATTAGTCCTGTCAATTTAAGAAGGTCCTCCTAACGACAACTCGTTATGTATATCAAAGACACCTGTCCACAGAATCTCTTTCTTCCATTTAAATCTCACCACCATGAGCAAGACCAAAGAACTGTCAAAGGACCAATAGGCACAAGATTGTAGACCTGCACAAGGCTGGAATGTTCTACAAGACTATCAGCACGAATGTTTAAAGTGGCATCTCCACTAGTGTTTGATTCTGTATAACTTGTTTCTTAAATCCCTGATAAAGGGGGCAGTGTACAGCTCCCAAAATGTGTTTGCCTTTTAAACACAACTTGTGTTTGGAATAAACTAATTTTTGGGCTTGAATGTAACAATGTGGCACTTCGATTCCAGATTTACCCATCTATTACCCTAATGACAGATATGTTCATTTTCTATGTTTTGTTTCAGGTGTGGGCGTCTGGTCAAACACTTCGAGCTTCCCTATGCGTTTTTGCAGTTCAGTTATGTGGAGGATGCTATAAAGTCAGTGTATTGTGAAAACACCTGTGGAGACTGCAAACACCAGGTATTGCTACTACCAGTTGTGAAAGTCAGCATGTCATGGTTTTAGTGTGTAAATTAGATGAATATTTTTTTTAAGGGGAAACCATTTTTAGGATTAGAAACCAAAGAACTGTAAATCTCAGTTCTGTTGTTGCAGTCTGGGCGCTAAATGTCCAATGGTGCTCGGCTCAAGCAGAAAGGAGCAGCATTTCTTATGAAACCCTTACAGCATGTAACCAGGACAATGCACACCGCATGATTAATTAAAATTACACCAACATTTTATTAAAAAAAAGATTAATACAAATAAACAGCTATAATGTTGTCTTGTAACTCTCAACTACAACCAAAAGCTTAAAATAGTGTACACCTTTCAGTCAAAACAACTTTAATTTTCTTTTTAAAATTATTAAATGATAATAATAAATTAATTCAATTTTAGTTTTACTTCTCAGATTTTTGTGTCCCCTAAGGGAAATTTTCCCCTACATGTGATAGGACAGAACAGGACAGAAAATGAGCTGGATTTCTCCAATAAAGACAGAGCACTAAAAACCTTTTTTTTTTCTGAATCGATTCAGCGGAGTAGATTAATGTTTGTCAATATATATAAAAAATAAGCCTTGATATTGCTCAGCATTGATTTTATAAATAGGCATAAAACTTTAGGAATAAACATTTCACATTACCAGTAAAATACCTTTTTTATATACCAGTCACATGTTGTTGCAAATTTAACTGAATTTAAACAAATGTTTAAAGAGTAATTACAAGAAGAAAAAGTTGTAAATGTGATTGTGTTAGGTAATGCTCTGACTGAAGAAAACTATTCATGATGTTTACAGGGACACCTGCAATACAGATCTAAAAAACTAGGATACAATTTCTGCTTTAGTCAATACCTGTAAGAGCCATGTCACTTGCAATCCTGTTGCTGATAGCAAGATGCCAGCACCAGGATCGCTCAAGAAACTACAACATGCTTCTATGTCATTACTCCCTCACTGACCAAAACAATGCAGAATCACCAGGAAGAAAGCAAAGTAATGACATCTCATAGGTTCGGCCTACGAGGAAGCAACATTGTGATAGTAGCAAACTTGCCAGCAACAAGTTCACTAGAGTGACATAAATATAACATTTGCAACCTGCATCTAAACTCAAATTGGGGATTAACAAAGATAATTGTTCTTTTTAGTGTAATTATCGGGGCATTTTCTGCAAATCAACAATGCCATTGCACAAGGTTTGTGTTCTGCCAGCTGCACCACATTACATTAAAAGATAACTGTTTCCGCTAGCGTGCACCAAAGTAATCAAACACTTGCATCATTATTCTAAGTTACAAACCATTCTAAAATGTACACCATTATCGCAGAGGTGTAAATACTCTAGTGATGGAAGGGGAGATAGCGTGGAGCAGCACTGCAGGAGGGAAAAGGTGAGGTGGATGTGTATGGACGGACAGCTCACCACTAACATACAATAAATTGTCATGCAACAGTTCTATTTATTTGGCGCTTAAAACACTAAATAAGTGTGCATATAAAAACTGGTGCTTTTTCCTCCATTCTCTAATCTCTCAAAGTGGATCTGCGGCCAGGCTATTAACATTAAATAATATATACTTAACATGCACATATTGCATATACAAGCAGTAAATACGTTTTAAAAACAAGCCCTCACTAACCTCTGTAGCCATAGGCACTGCTGAGCAATTCATCCTCAAAGTTCACAACAGAGGCACATTGTTTAAAGTAACACAGAGGTCGGTGTTTAACAGGTTAGAGCATCCTGTTCTTTGTTTACATTAGAAGGCTGCCAAATCACTGCTAGGAGAGAGATCAGGGGCTGATGAGCTGCCTCTGCCGTGAAGTTTGATGAATTACTCCACAGTGCTTCAGCTACCTTTACTGCATGTTACTTGAATGTCCTTAGTTTTCCTCATAGGTTCACTGTAGAAGGATGTTCATCTGTGTTTTGTCCCTTCTTGACATTTGCAACCAAGCCTAGGCCAAGGACATGGATGAAGCTGTCAGCCAGGATGGATTTATAAGCTGATTGTTATTGGTTTCCCCAAGAATAAACTTGTGCTCAGGTCCTCAGGCCCCCCCCCCCTTCATTGATTAAAAAGTGGAAGCTCACATAGCGCAAACTACCTGCATGTTTGCACAACCATCTTTTACTGGTTTTGTTAAACATACTCTGATATAAATAAACAGAAGGCAGTCGCATTGTAAAATACTGTATTATGTAGAATTTTCAAATGGATTAGGAGTTGCAGTACATTAAAAATATCTGTTCCTGTAGATTACCAGTGATGTGTGCAAGAAAGAAGAGGAAGTACCAACACAGGGTAAGGTAGAAGAAGAGCCGGTGGATGCACTGAAACATTGTCCACATCATCACCACCACCACCACCACCACAGACCTGGCCATCATCAGCAAGAGGAGGCCAAGGTGGCAGACCCTAGCGAACCGAACACCAATGTGCACAGGAAGAATCACCACCAACAGGGGGAAGATGGAGTAGAAGAAGTTGATGTCAGACCAGAACATCCTAGTGAGCACAGGGTAGCTGGGTCAGACACCCCAGCCGTAAAAAACAAACTCTGAAAAAAGTCTAAAAGCTGAAAGAAGCAATATCTCTGAGACTGGGAAGAGGAGTCAGGAAAGGCCACTAACAGCTGATGCTGACACTGCAGACAGCTGTCCTTTGAGACAGTACGAAAGGGAGTCACTTGACAGTGCAAGGGGGTTCTCCCAGCTTCCTGCAAATGACAGGAACTGCTGTCGGACAGCCCCTCAGAAGCCTGACAGTGACGTCTGCCTCCCGCTGCATGACAAACATCCAAAGTGGCCCATCCTGATGACAAGCATTCCTCAGTCACAGAGCATCGTGTTGCTTGAGAATGATCAAAGGGGACAGAAAACTGACAGTGACGGGAACTGTGCAAAGAGCACCAGTAAGCTGCTCAAATTACACAAAGTACCCGCAAAAAGCAGAACACGTGGCTTTCCAGCTGTGACTGAACTAGCTGTACCAGTGTCACCTTTCAGGAATAGCGAATGTGAAGTTCTAGAAGAGCTGGACAGTCACCTGTTCTCTAGTTGAGATCTAAGTCAGTAATCTTGTCTCCTAAGATCACTATGGTTAAACGTTGTCCTGCTGGAGAGTTCGGCAGTTAACTGCAGTGCACTTGGCTTCTAGATCTCCAGCATTCATCGGTATAACCATACAGGCCTAACATCCAAGCCATTTACAAGAATCTTCTGGGATAAGCAGATGTCTAGGGTGCTGTTCATGTATGTGGAGGTAGTTCATGTCACCTATTTATGTGACTTCTGGCAGGCAATAGATACTTTAGAAACACTGTACATATAACACTCCTTTAGTAGGTCCTGCTGCAGCCAATGCTTGTGCTTGTGTGCTACCCAGTGAATCCCATTTGGACTCTAACACCAGCCCACATTGCTGCAGGACCCACAAAAGCTTAAGGTTTTTTCAAGAAATACCAATCGCTAGACCAATGGCACACAAATAAGTGACATTTACTCCACTCCAGACATTTGGATATCCCAGAGTTGATATTTAACATCTAAGAACGCTTTCATGCAGCTGCAAGTTTTTGTACCTCTCATGTTCACCTCCGGATATTTTGGTTGCATTAATGAAGGCTGAAGCATAAACTACAAAATAGGGGCTTTTGTCTGATAACTTGCAATCATAACCAGAGGATGGACAAGAGAAGAATTCTTTTTGAGTCAGATTGCTTTAAAAAAATCTTTTTCTTCTTTTAATAGCTAACAATAGTATTACTTTCCATTCAGTCTTGGCATCTAGCCAAAGATCCATCCCAACAACACATCCTGCACTTCTTTGTATATTGGGTTATTACTAATATATTTTAGTGTTAGTTTGGTATTCCACTTTCTCTTGTTATGAGATCTTAGCAGTTTGTTTTTGTTACGTTTGTTGTTTCTATAGCAGATGTTGTAAACCAATGATGGTTTATAGGGAAAACAAAATCCTAGTCAACCTGAAGTATATTTTACAAGCATGCTATAGAACAAGAGTGTAGTATGTTCCAAGGCCAGTGAAAGGATCTCATATCTGTAAACAAGCACAATAAAAGTTTAAATAAAGTTATTTTGTCTGTGTGGTTTTATTTATTTAACATTTTCCTGAAGTTGTGTAGAAGAACGACTTTAGACTTCTGTTCAGGGGAATAAAACATACAGCTTAACTGGGAGTCTACCTCACTCTAAAGCAGAATGCCAGCCAAAAATAACAAGATAAAACATTGATAGCCCATTAAAAGATTTTAAAAAAAACAACAGCTTTTGCTGCAATCTTCACTTGCAATTCAGAGATTCTCCCTGTGGTACTTTGTTTTTGCTGCTAGATGTCCTCAGTCTGTTGGCCAACATCGTTGAACCCACTTTCTCTGAGCCCAGGTTATCCTTGACCTGTCCCAGCCTGTGACTGGGCAGTGATGGGCACACAGTGATAAGCTCATTTCTCTGTCACTTTGCTTTCTCTTCCTATCAGCATGCTCCTTGCCAGCTTATAAACCTAATTGGCTTCTTGTGCTGCTTTTGAGGCCAACCACAAGCAGTGAGCTCACATTATCACTGCACTCACTTCAGGGTTTTAAAAGATTTGTATCTCACAGAGAACAGCATGGTGGTAAGTGAAAATAACATATTTTACATACCTCATGCAGTCCTTTCTGATAATTGTGTTGCTGGAGTTCTCCTTTAATGCAAATCTTGTGCTACTGATTAAAGCTGTCATTGCTCTTACTAAGTGAAACTGGGTACAAGTCTCCTCCACACAATGCAATAAAAGCTTCCCTCATTAGGTAGTACAGTAGGAGCATGTTTAGGCTCTGAACTTCTCTCTTCTTTCCCCTGAGGGTAAGGAGAGGTAGGTACCTGGTACACAGAGGTGCGATGTTTCAAGATTCTAGTTGGAAAATTCAATTTTATTTTTCTTTAATATAAATTCGGAGCGACGTTCCAGCGCGACCTTTACCGTCAGGCTCCATTAAAAAAATAGAAAAACGGTGCAAAATCCGCCGAAAAAAGGGTCCTGCTAGAGCGACAGCGACATAGAGCTAAGACAGTTCTATTGAATAGCATTGGCCGGCGGCTTCTCGCGATATCGCGCTGCAAAAGTGCGCGATAAATCGCTTAGTGGGAATGGGGCCTAACTGGCTTATTCAGTGAGTAAGGCCCCATTCGCACTAAGCGACTTACCTTTTGCAGCGGGTCCGCGCGGCCAGGATAGCGCGACTTTCGGGGCGACAATCCAGCGACGGTACCGCAACCTCCACCGTCGGGCTCCATTAAAAAAATCGCGCAAAATCCGCCGAAAAAAGAGCGACAGCGACGGGCGACATGGAGCTAAGACAGCTCTATTGAATAGCATTGGCCGGCAACTTCTCACGATATCGCTCGGCAAAATGCACGATATCGCAGAGGAAATCGTGCGATAAATCGCTTAGTGGGAATGGGGCCTTAGTGTCCGGAGCAGGTGAAAGTCTGGTAACCCCCTGACATCCAATCAGATTGCTGTAATTATATTGGTGTGAGAGATGATATCCAGTGACTGTTGGCTACACATTACTACATTACTTACAGTGCTGAAAAACCTCAAGGCTTGTTAGAAGCTAAAATAACTGTTTGGGCACTAACAGACTAAAGCAGTAGAGACTGTTCACCTAGTTAAGGCTGGGTTCCCACCTAGGCGGTTTTCCACGCTTTCGTACTCGCGGAAAACCGCTCAAGCAGGGAAATGCCATTATTTTCAATGTGTATGGTTCCCATCTGTGCGGTTTTCCGCGAGTACGGACGCGCGGGAAACCGCCCTACGCACAAAGAAGTACATGTACTTCTTTGGGGCGTTTTGGTCTGGTGTTTCCATTGGGATACAGCCAAGTAGCCCTCGGAAACGCGTGTTTTTCACACGTTTTTTTACCGCGAAAAACGCGCATATTCAATACGCCTAGGTGTGAACCCGGCCTAAGTGAATGTTGGTGAATAACACAAAGCTGTGTTTACTTTCACTACCCAGTCATAAGTATTACAAATATTAAATATTGCTAAAAATATGAAAATGGAAATAATATAAAGGTCTTTTTTTCTAGGACTGTTGGGTTGATTGGATACCCAAGGTGAACACAGCTTCACTCCTTTAGTAAATCAACCCTGCTGTGTCAGTTGGAAAGTCTACCTGATGCCGATACAAAATGCTGGAGACTTTTTTTGATTCTTAGTAAAGTAATGGTGACTTCTGCTGGACTGGTGGCACTAAAACCCACTGGATTGATCTAAATCGTAACAGCAAAGACTGAATCAGTTCCTACACTAGACACAATGGTGCCATTTCTTGGCCTCTGCCTTCATGCTAAATGCTAAAACTGTTTAAATGAGCTGAGACTCCGCTGGCGTCTTATGTCATTTGGAGATTCTAGCTCTGTTCCTACCCACCTAGGAGCAGTAAAGCACAACCACCCCGTAGCACTTCAAAGCAGGAAGCAGAGTATACATAGGTACTGAACAAATATGGATGCTTCCATCTACACATATAATTACAAACTATATATAGAGGCAGGGGCGTAACTAGAAATCACAGGGCCCCATAGCAAAATTTTGTATGGGGCCCCGTGATTTCTAGTTATACCCCTTGCAGAGCCCACTCGAGATCCCACCACGTGGTGATTGTTACGCCACTGCATAGAGGCAATATAATAACACCCATTAAAAAGATGATTTATGCCAAACTGGTCTCTTTCATGTGTATGTCTTAGAAACATGAAAAGGACTATACATTCACTTTAAAACAGTTGCGGCCAATGGAAAAGCATCTAAAGGTCATAGAAGGCACAGTACATGCATTTCAGATGCAAATGCAATTATTTAACCACTACTTTCACAAGCAGTTGTCAACATCCTGATAAAAACATTTTATTTAACCATAGAAAATGCAAACATGTTACATTTTTAAAACATGTTAAGCAGTTTTAATGAATGTCTTACTAAAACATATGAGGGGTGCTTTTACTTGCATTACCTTGCAATTTTTGTAAACCTACAATACTTCACAGCGAGTCGGTTACTATGCTGCCTTTACTGGTATCAGCTGTCAGCCGGACTGCAATTATTTCTTTCTATTGTGAAGTGAAGGATAAGTGAACGCTAGCCAATGGAAAGGATCATAACAGAAAACCCAGGCAGAGCTTTTAAACCCACAGCCCGCTGTAAAAAACCAAAAAAAACACAACCCATCTTTTGTTTAAGTGTGTCAAATTTGTTGGGAAACAAGCCAATATGTCAAATCTGGTTCCTGGGGCCCTTCAGAATCTGGGTCATACTCAGCATGAACATCACTTAAATGGGCATTCTGACACTCCCCCTACCATCCTGAGTGAGCATTCCCATGATTTTTTGTGTATAGGCAAATCGTCTCTTTAGCACTAACCCCTTGCCATATAAACATACTGTATATTTGTGAAGACCTTCTTACTACACCGTAAAGACAATACTAAGTAGCGTAGTAGAGCTGTCCTGAGAGAGGTCGCTGTACGCATGACAGAAGAAACCTATTATTGACCTTGCAGGTATTGTGATGGGGTAGAGCATTGCGCCTTTACATTGGTGTACATAGAGTATGTGTCTAGTTTTAGGAAATCCTAAAGGGCTTATGAAGAAAAAAATGAAGTATAACTTTGATGAAAGCATTGCAAATAGGTATATGCGCAGCTAAAATGCGTATATATTATCATATAGTTGCCTGCAAAAGGTAATTGTGTAGTCCTCTAATCTAGACACTTGTGTCAGACAGCGTATCCATGTTGGTGCTATCACCTTTCTTCAGTACAGTAAAGCAAAACAGCTTGGTCACTGATCAACTCCTAGTTTGCTGACTGACCAATGAAGTAGCATTGTCACACAGATGAGGTCCTCCCTCTGCTCTGTTTTGGCAGCCGTACAGGTTGCTGATGCTAGACTGGCAGCACTATGCAATATAGCAGTGGCGTAACCAGAGTTATGGGCGCCCGGGGCAGAACATTTTTTTTCGCCCCCCCCCCCATATTATATAAACATCCACTAGAACAGTACCCCCCACACGCCACTGCAATATAGTAGAGGCTGTGTGGCTATCAGTGCTGGCTCTCCCTCTTCTAATCTTAGTCCTGCTGTGCAAAGTATTATATAAATAGATAATAAGGTAAATTCAGGTACTTTACTGTCTGCATTAAAACTTAATCATTGTTTTGATAAATACATCACTAGATAAGTCTTTTGCACCTGCCTGAAGTAGAGCTTTAAAGAAGAACTCCGGGCAAACAAAAAGTTACCCTTGCAGTGGTCCTACCCCACTTGAGCTTGGCTCTATCAAGGCTGCTAGACGGATTCTCGCAGCGTCTGCTCCCCTGGGCTCCAGTGTTCTAAGGACCGCTGACGCCATCACATTATATGCAGGTCGATGACCTACAATAGACGTGAGGACTCCAAGGGACATTTCCTAGCCAGAGCGGAGGGGAGAGAGAGGTGAACGCTGACCGTCGTGAGATCTAGGATCAGGTGAGTAATGCTGCTTTACTTGAGTCCCCTTGACAAAAGGAGCACTTTAACCTTGCAGTTCGGGGTAGCCCCACTGCAAGGGTAAGTTTTTTCTTTACCTGGAGTTCTTCTACAAATGACCTATATACACCTAAATATATATATATACACACACACACACATATACCTGTGGTACATTTTATCTCTAAACAAGAGCCCCTATCCCCTGCGAGTGATGTCCACCTTGACAAATACTTCCTTTCTTCCTCCATCCATCAATCTTCGCTGTGCGGCCCACAAGTGTGCTGCGGCCCAATTTATTCATATGGGCCGCAGGATGGATACAGTTAACCCATAGGAATGAATGGGACTATAGTGTGAAAGGACCCGGCAGGGACACCTTTGCTGGAAAGGCTGTACAGTGCCAGGCAGGGCCACACAGTGAAGATCAATGGTTCAAGAAAGAAGGTATTTTTTCAAGTGGACAACACTCAAGAGGTGGGGCAATTGACTAAAGGAAACTGAGATACAGTTGTCCCTCAAAGCGAACTTATGTTTTGCTAATTCAGAGCACGCAACAGGTACACTTTATTGCCCGCCCCACCAGCAGTACATATTCCCGCTTCTCTTTGATTCCACACTACTCCAGCCGGGAGTGATTACTGGGTACTTCCAGGGATGAGGGAGCACATGACTTCTCTTCTTCCCACATGTCAGTGCTGGTGCTTAGCAATTGGCCATTCAGCCAACCAGCTATGTCACATGGGTGTGGGAATATTGCTATTTGGATATATATTGCTTATATAGGAGTAAATTACTCCTTGCAGACACATGGAGCAATGGAGGGGTGAAGGGGAGGAAAGTATGTACGGCTAGTAAGACTGGTATTAAAGTGAACCTGTTGCCTTGGCATCCATGGGCAAATCACAGAATCACTTTAAAGAATGCATGGGGGGGGGGTATCAAAACTGGAGCAGACAGAATCCGAAGCAGTTGCCCAACCAATCGTGATCTCTCTTCAGTTTGCCCAGGTACAATTTGAAAATGAAAGAGAGAAGCTGATTGGCTGCAGTGCAAATCTGCTCCGGATTTTGTCTGCTCCAGTTTTGATAAATTCCCACCAATGTAATTATACTTTAAAAGCGTTTCCTCTTTAAGCGTGAGTCTGATCCACTGCCGAGTCTTCTCTCTAATTCCTTGATTGTGCTTAGGAGGTTTTCAATTTCTTTGGTCTTTTCTTCTTGCAAATGCTGCAGTTTCTGTGAGAAGAGAACCAGCTGTGAATAACTAACAGGCACTATAACCTTTTTTTCCATTCTACAAACTCTATGTTTTCGCTAATAATTAACCTGAACAATGCTACATGAAATGAGAGGTTTTATATTCTGTGATCCTTGAATTGTTAGAAATTCTGTTGTGCACACAAGAACACCTTCCATGACATGACAGCAAGGGCAAAGACACCTTCCATGACATTACAGCAAGGGCAAAGACACCTTCCATGACATGACAGCAAGGACAAAGACACCTTCCATGACATGACAGCAAGGACACCTTCCATGACATGACAGCAAGGACAAAGACACCTTCCATGACATGACAGCAAGGACAAAGACATCTTCCATGACATGACAGCAAGGACAAGGACACCTTCCATGACATGACAGCAAGGACAAAGACACCTTTCATGACATGACAGCAAGGACACAGACACCTTCCATGACATGACAGCAAGGACAAAGACACCTTCCATGACATGACAGCAAGATATGTTTTGTACCCATTCATAGTTGGAGAAAAGTGAGACATTGTACAGGACATAAAATATTAATTTCATGAAAAATATTGTATCCTGATAAATATTAGTTAGATAACTTAAACCAAATGTTTTATATATAGACGCATAAGACTCATTTTTACATTGTTATTTAAAGGATTATTAAACCCTTCGGTGTTTTTGCATATATTTACTGCTAGCAAGCAGTAGATATATGCAGGGCTGTAGCTACCACGGGGCGAATGAGGCACTGGCCTCAGGCGCAGCTGAGAGGGGGCGCAGCCAGGGCCGGTCTGGCTGCGCCCCCTTGTCCCTGTTGCCATTGCGAGCACAAGGCGCCATTGGCAACAGCGGCGCCAAGAGGCCAACACAGCCACGGCTTGGCAGGGAGAACAGGAGCAGCACAGGCTGTAGCTTTTCCTCGGATCCCACCTGTATGGGCAGAGGACTCTGTGTCCTCAATATTTTTTTCTATTTCAAAAGGGAAATGTCAGGGGTTTAGACCCCTAATATTTCCCCAAAGCCCTTCAACAGTGAAAATGTTTTAATAATCATTTAAGGTAAGTGCTTTAATTACCATTGGGGGAGGGAAAAATATTTTTGACTTTAATGTCACTTTAGCGATATATACTTTTTTAAAAAATAAATATCACATTTTTAAAACATTGTACTACTTAAAAAAATGTTTTTCTTTCTGTGTTTCTTTCTGAGGGCTGGAGCCTGGAGAGGTTCCTTTACTAACAAACATGAAATCACAATGTCATAGCTGTCATGTTGATAACATGATCAGGAAGTGAAACCAGACTGATTGGTTCTTGATCATTAGCTAACACAGGACAGTCTGACAGTGCACACTTGTGCGTTCTCCTAGCTATAAAAGGCAGCCCCGTGTCTGGGAACATTCATTTACGGATTGCAGATACCTGCTGGTTAACCAGCATATTTTTTCAAATTTTTTGTTTCTTTCACAATCTCATCTTCTTTGAGCCTCTAAAAAATCAAATGGTTTTAGGGAGACCTCCACTGAAAGAAACAAGTTGACATTCTTATGAATATTCCGGTTGCCTGCCTGTGTCTGGCTTCAACACAGAATAAACATGCAGCAAGTGAAGACAGAAGTCCTGATCTGCATATTTATTCATTTGTTACAGCTATTAATATAGCATCAACAATTTACACATCGCTTTACATAGTTGCACATTCACATCAGTCCCTGCACTCAAGGAGCTTACAATCTAAGGTCCCTATTCCAAATGCACACAATCAGGGAGAATATACCTTCCAGCATGTCTTTGGATTGTGGGAGGAAACCCACACAACCACTACACACTGTGTTGCCCACTTGTTTTGGACCAGTAGCTCAAAAATCACCTTGCCATACTATAGGACTGGGAGCAATGCAGATCACATCACTTCTGGTCCCATAGCTGTCATTGTTGGGCTCCTGAAGCCCAGCAATAAGCTATTGAAGTGCGATCTGCACTGCAATAGCTTATTTAAAGTAGAAAGGTTATACTAGGGGTCTTTTGGACCCCCAGTATCACCTTAAAGAGGACCTGTCCCTGACAATATGCTATCACATGTACACATAATGTACAGGGGGGCTTCTGATGTGAAGGGGGATTCTGATGTGAAGGGTAATCCTGATGTGGAGATGTGTAGGGGGCTCCTGATGTGAATGGGGGATTCTGATGTGAAAAGAAAACACCACTTGTTATCCTTCTGTTTTTTCTGACCTGGGATCTAGGGTTGCCACCTTTTTATCAAGTGAAACCCGAACGATCTAGGCTTGCTGGGGACCTCGGCAGCCTTCCTGTGAGCCGCGGGCCTGCACATCTCCTCTTCCATCTCCCTGACACCTGTCAAAATATTTAAAGTGTCCGGGTGTCAGCTGGCCTGAAACCTGTACACATGACTCAAAAACCGGACTGTCCGGGTGAATCCCGGACAGGTGGCAACCCTACTGGGATCCCCCACTTAAATTCATACCAGACCCCTGTCTAGGATAAAGGTTTGGTATTGATGTCATTTTTTACATTTACATTTTAGCCTGGGGTGCCTTAAGAATTTGCATACTTTTTAAAAGGTGCCCTGACTGGAGAAAGGTTTAGACATGTTGTGCTTTGTGTGTTGAGGGTGGATAGGGAGAGGCAGAGCAAGGTAAAACATGTAAATGGTATTTTGCATAAAATAGGTGATCCTAGCAGTGGGGTGTTGCTTTGGTTCTTCAGGCTTCGGAGAGGAAAATCCAGCCCTGCTTGACCATAATAACAAAATGTCTAAGTTTAATATCTGTATCATTGCAAATGGTGATTGTGTGTATCATACATGAAAACATGCCAGTAGAGGGTACTGTTGCCTACAAAGAGAAGCTTCAGCCTCTAAGAGAAGTCATTCTGCATGCATACAATAGACCTCAGTTCACCAAGCCTCAGGAGTTATTTCACCCGCACCCGTTATTTTATCACAAATTTTCTCATAAAAATTTTCAATTCACATGCATATAAAATTCCATAGGTTCAACATAAAAGAGCAGTCACCAACTTGCGCAACTGGATCGATTGTCTATGGACTGTATGTTAATAGTCTTAAAGGAGCTCCAGTTATACTGTTGGTTAATCCAGAGAAGATGTATGCACTGATCCTGCAGCCTGGTTAGTTGTATAGGGAAACATCCATGTAATAGCACTGTAAAAAGAACATAAAAACCAGATCTAAGTGCAGTATAAAGGTAACTGTTTTATAAATGTTAAAAGTAATGCACTTACAGGATATTTAAAAACATCTCGCCTGTCACACATCAGATGAAAGTCCGATCTCAGCTGCTGAGTGCTATCAGGATGAAAGGCACATGGAGAGAACCTCCTTTGTCAAGCCACACAGTCATGTATTTCTTCAATACAGCACAACAACTTAGAAGATTGCTTTCTTCAGTATAGAAATGATAAACTGTACCGTTTGCTTTCTTCAGCACAGAAAAGAATAACAATAGCCTCATTGGCTTGGATGGTTTCAGTGCACAAGGTGATCACCCTCTTAACCTTAGAGTTTCTCTTAGCCCACAGGCTCCCAGTAAAGTTCAGCTGTTTCATAGCACCAGTACCTTAGTCAGCTCCTCCGCCTTCGCCTTGTCTGCATACATTAATACATTAATCAGTGCTTCTCTCTCTCTCTCTCTCTCTGGCTTCCTATCCTTTTGAACACACTTCCTGCAGCAGGTGTTAACCCATTTCTGTCCCTTAAAGGGACCACAACCCGAACAAAGGGAAATATACACCTCTCCCAGGACCCATCTTCTGGGTATACAGACACACATTTAAAATCACTTAAAAATTCCCTGCAAGGCATGCCAATTTAGCTTATAATAATTCTAAATCTAATAATATTAACCTAATAATAATTGTTCCCAAAACCTATGGTGCCCCAGGCCAGCTCTAAGTATTTGAAAGAATATATTACTACTCTCCCAATACTTCTCTTTTTAGGATTCAAAGTCTGAGCCATAAATTCGGGGGAATTACTTTTGAATACTAATGCTGCAAAATTCGTTAAAATCGTCCATGCAGTAAATTCAGCTGATCCATAGGAAAAATCTGTCAGTAAACTGAAAAGATCATTTTCAGTTCTATAACTGAGCAAATAACACACAGGAATTAAAAAGGGAACGTGTTCTCCTATGTAAACTAACCCAATTTGCCCTCTAGAGGCCGCTACTTACAAGTGTAACATGACACTGCCAAAGCAGACTAAGTATATTGTCTTTCCTTTGTGTTGGATTAACCCCTTCATGACTGAGGCCCTTTTTTCAATTTTTGCACCCATGTTATATTCCACATTTTAGGCCTGAAAATGACGTAAAACCCCCCAACATTATATATTTAATTTTATCCAGTCAAACCTTTTGTTTTCTTTCAGAATGAGAACCCTTGTCAGGTTGTGCCACTGTTGGAGGCTCTATTAAAAAGATATCCCTTAAAGGAGAACTATGAGATGAGTGTTTTCCACTCACCTCATAGTTCTAGCCGACCTGTGACAATGAGACTGTCACAGGTCGGCTCAATAGATCGGGAGGTGGGCGAACACATACCGGGTTCGCTCACCTCTCGATCCTGTCACGGCTCCCTGCCGTGACAGGGGGAGGGGCTGGATTCCCCTCTCCCCGCTCCGATCTGCCAGCGCTGACTGGCAGAATGGATGGGGGAGGGGGCAGGTACAGCTGGCTCTGCCTCTAGATAGGCAGAGCCAGCTGTCAGTCACGCAGCTGGGCCCCAGTTATGCAGGCCAATAAGAAATATATATGGTAAAAATGATTAGTTAATTAGTTAAGAACTGATTTTCAAAATAGCAAAAAAGATAATTAGGGCATAAGATAAAGGTTTATTGCAGAATAACACTTTCGTTAGTTAAATAGAATCTTTTCATGGACATCTGTACATCCAGGGCCACCATTAGAAATCTTGGGGCCCCATAACCCCACCCAAGTAATGAGCAGGAGGAATAGAGCAGAGGTTCTCACCCTAAAGCTGCCCATACACCTGCCGATTATCACACGATAATCGCGGGTGATCCCGCGATTGTACGATAATCGGCAGGTGTATGGGCAGCGTGCGACCGCATCTACTGTACGGTGGCACAACTTTCGCCTTCCTAGCATGCTGGAAAACCTGCCGAAAATCATACGATTTTGGGCAGATCGGTAGTGTGCTCGGAAGACGAAAGCCGCACGGGCCGGTGTGCGCAAGCGCACGCTGCCCGCTTAGCATTGCAATCATCGGTAAGCCCTCCCCTCAAGTACGATCTGCCTGTCCAAGATGGGCAGGTCGTCCGAAATTTTAATGGCCTTACAACCATCGTACAACGAAAGTCGTGCGATGGTTGTAAGATGCATGGCCAGCTTTAGTGAGACCAAGGCCCTGTAGGTTTCTTCTAAAACCTTCCTTAAAGTGGAAGTGAAGTGGTCATTAAAAAATAGATCTTCAGAAGTGATTGCCATAATCAGCTAATATGCACAGCATATGTGCACATTATGGCTTACTTGCTGACAATGTTCTTCTACATTGCTGTCTGCTCTCCCCTCCGTCACTGGCACTGTCATACCATCTTCTCTCGGTCTTCTTCCGGGTTCTTTGATTGGCTGGCTGGCATGATGTAACTCCTGTGCATGGGAGTTACCTAATTGCAGCATGCTGGGTCTGTGCACTGAAAAACAATTGCTGTAAAGGTCCCCACACACCTTACGATAATCGTACGATAATCGCGGGAAATCCTGCATCGTACGATGTTCGGCGGGTTTGTGGCATGTCCGTACGATAAAAGCCGTACGGGCCGGTGTGCGCAAGCACACACTGCTTGTTCGGCATTGCGGTCATCGGAAGCCCGCCCCTCAGGGGGCGTGGCTTGCGATCATCGCAAGTACGATCTGCCTATGCAAGATAGGCAGATCGTACGTTTTTTTAAGTACCTTACAACCATCGCAAGACAAAAGTCTTGCGATGGCTGTAAGGTGTGTGCGCAGCCTTAGGCAGGTAGGAGCTTTTTTTGGTAGATGAGACTTTGCCATCACAACTTGGCCATTAGCAATTTTTTATAAGCTCATTTTACTGCATCCCCTGCATCCCTCTTCCCTCATTGCTCACCTCTGCATCCCTCTTCCTACACTGCTCACTTCTGCACCCGCTGCATCCCTCTTCCTACATTGCTCACCTCTGCATCCCTCTTCCAACACTGCTCACATCTGCATCCCTCTTCCAACACTGCTCACTTCTGCACCCCCTGCATCCCTATTCCTACTCTGCTCACCTCTGCATCCCCTGCATCCCTCTTCCTACACTGCTCACTCTTTGCACGTCTTTTGGCAGGGGGTGCAGAGGTGAGCAGTGTAGTAAGAGGGATGTAGAGCGTGGAGAAGTTAATAGTGTTGAAAGCAGGGACATGCGGTCAGGGGAGGCAGATCCTCACCTAGTATTATGGAGGAAAAAGCTGTCAGCTTCAAGTCTGAAGCTGACAGCTTTTTCTCCATTCAGATTGGCTTCTATCGGGTTACACAGCAGGGAAATCCTCCCCGCTGTGTAGCCTGTCATGGACAAAGCATTCCCTGTTAATTACAGGCAGCGATGTATCCGGCTTTTGACAGGTAGTTAGGTTGCACTGCAGCGGGCTTCCCCACTGCTTGTGTAACCTAACTATTGAGGAAAGAGCTGTCACAACCTCTACTTTTTGTTAGAGGCGTGAGCTCTGTGGATGGCTTGGACCAATGGCAAAGCACCATTGGTCCAAGCTGTCTAATCAAAAAAAGAAAAAAAACCCCCACTGAGGCCATTGATCTCGATGCCTCATCAGTGACGAGCAAGTGAGGGATAGGGAGGCTCCTCCCTGTCTCCTCTCTTCCTCCTTCACACTCCCTTGTTGGACCGGGTTGGGGGCGGGGCTTCGGCGGGGGCAGGACGTGCTGGGGGAGAGGCTGGGGAATGCCTAACCCGAAACTAGAGGTAGGGCACGTCACTGGTTGAAAGAGGGTAGCAGGCTTCCACCCTCTTCCAACACTATTAACTTCTGCATACTTCATCTTACACTGTTAACCTCCTTTCTTCTAAGTTGCTTACCCCTTCCATGCAGCTTACCTCAGGATGGGACTCCAGCTCCTGCTGGAGACACCAAGGACTGTGAACAGGGCAGGGGTGGAGACTAATAACGGTGTGGGTGTAGCCTATGCAAGAGCAGGCGGGACCCTGATTGGCCTGCCCAGGAAACAACTTCGCCCATTCGCCATGGTAATTAGTTCAAGGACAGGCTCCTCTCCTCCTTCCATGAAGGGGGCCCGGACACCTTTAGAGAAGGAGGGGAGGAGCCTGTCCATACATTGGTTACTGTGGCAAGTGGCCAGGACCATCCTCCTTCTCTATAGGCAGCCTGTACTGGTTCAGACCCCCCTGCTGACTTGCTGGGGGTGGCATACACCTCCTAAAATGTAACTATTTGTAACCCAGTAACTATTTGTAGCTCATCCGTGCATTAATTCCCTGCTGATCAGAGCAGCTTGGTACGGATCATCTCACCACTGTGACATCCATATCCGTCCAGTTTTTCCCTCCATCTTGCAATGGCAGAAAAGAACTTACCGGACCCATGTTGGTCAATAGGGAGTTGGATGTAAGCAGACATGTCGGTTTACATCAGATTACCCCCGATCCGCCATGATCAGGTCCGCCAAAATGGAACTCTGTCCCTTTTGGTGTTCCAGACCTGGACAGAGTCGTAGGTAATCAGATGTAAACGGTTGCACGTCCGTTTAGATCCGGCTGCCCATAGACTAACACTGGGCTTCCGATCAGAACCACCTGAAACATTCACCCAGAAGAGAAAAAATACTAAGAACATTAAATTTTTCCCTATTCTTCCTATTTTCCCTATTCTTCCTATTTTCCCTATTCTCAAAACAGCTGGCTTATTCACACATAACGAATGTACATGCAGTGTCACTGGACAGGTAGCTTGGCAAATTTTTTATAAATAGACCCCATGGTTTTACCTACATCAAAAACTCATGTTACCCCGTAGGACCTAAAATATGTGGAATATTGACCGTAAGATAAGTCAGTTGAATGAAAAGCTGATGTTATCATTGTTTGAAGTACATTCTGTATATTTTACATTCGTGTTGTTGAAACGTATCTGACAGCGCAGTGAAGCAGCAGGAATTTTGTTTTTGGTGCAGAATGTTTTAATTAAGTATGGTATTGTTATTCATTGAGACCAGGGAGGCACAGCTAGAACAAAAGAAACTGAAGAACGCAGTGCTCATGGAGCCGTCATACTTTGCACAGCTGGATATGGTTTTCCTTCTCCACCACCATATCGTCCTGAGGTGGATAGTTTTAGCAAAAACACTTTTTTTTAAATTAATAAACGGTGAACAAAGTTAAACTAAGCTAAAATTCCATGCATCTATAAATTATAAAAAATTACCACCCAACAATTTTAAAATACCTGTCAGTAAAGTTAAGTATAATAATGATCCCCGGAGCATTAATATGACCCTCGGCAATTAATTGGACCTCCATCCAGCAGGCCATCAAATCTCAGTATAACCGCAGTGTCGCGGCAAGCCCTCAGTCAGTGACCCCTCACACTGGCACATCCCATCACAACTCTTTTTTAAAGTGACACTCTGAATTGGTGCTGGCCCTGCCCTTCCTTCTAGGGGGTGGCTATTTTTGTTCCCCATGGTCCCTATGTGTGTTGTAAAGTAGCCACTGCTCCGAGCTTGCTCCCCGATGGACTACAGTCTCACGTTTAGTTTACTAATTTGTATAGAGATTGTAATCCATCACTGGAGCGAGCTTGGGGTGGTGGCTACTTTACAACACACACAGCGACCATGGGGAACAAAAGTAGCCCCCCTCCAGAAGGAAGGACAGTGTCAGCACCAATTCAGAGATGATTTCAGGATCTACAGCCGAGTGATACACAAATAAGATACATTTTTGTATCTTGAATTCATTTCTAAGATTTAACTCCTGAGTTTAGGGTCACTTTAAGTATAATAATGACCCCCGGGCATTATTTGATCCTCAGCAAAATAATTGGACCCTCATCCAGCAGGTCATCGACTCTCACAATGATCCCAATGTCACAGCAAGCCTTCAGTCAGTACCCCTGCACACTGGGAAATCCCATCACAACTTTTATTATAAACTCAATGATAAGTATAGTGCATCAGAGAAAATCCTACTGTGTGGTATGCTCAACCCCTTGTGACTCAAGTTGAGCCACCCATACTTACCTTCTCTGTAAACTAACGCTGCTCCCTCCACCATCGCAGCCAGTGCAAAATCTCTGGCATTTCAAGGTATGGGAAAGCATGTGAACTACTCTTATGATACAGTGGTCAGACATGGTGGCCAATCAGCAGACCAAACCACTGTCACATGATAATTAAATGACATTATCAATCCTGTGTAAGCTCCATCTGAGCTCACATTGAATATTTTGTAGCAGCTGTGATCGAGGAAGTAGCTGAGGGGAATTACAGATTCACAGCAAAGAGTCTCATAACATTTCTGTAGAGAAGGAGGAAAGAATGATATTGGCATTGAAAGCCTGAACTGGTATATCTGAACTGATATGCAGGTTATTAATAAAGCAGGAACAATCTAAAGTGAAACCAATATTGTTTGTTGACTTAAATATAAGTATAATCCAGTTAATTATGAGTTAACCTATCAGGTAACCCACTCAGGTTCTCTATGCAGAAGACGGGTTAGGATAATATTACCATTCTGTAGATGTTCTGTGATAAGGTGCCTGTTTCTTGGTGAGATTTGTTATTTCTGTTTTGTATTCTTGCCAGCTTGGCATTAAACTGAAAGAAAAAAAAACACAGCCTATAATGTGTATATATACATATATATGACCATATTCACAAAAAGAAAAAAGCTCTTCCGTTCATATATAACACAAGTTTGATGGTTTTGTTTATAAGGGCCAATGTACATAAGCCTATGAGGTCAGGAAGGGGTAGGGTAGCCAGCCTTTGTTCATCTACATTTGATTTGAGCTGGATGCTTGCTTTGACTGCAGGTCTGAAGATTCCAGTTTTCTTTGTGTAGTGTGGATGACCATTCTGAGGCTTTATTTCACCTGCTTTGCTTTGTGCTTATTTGGACACAACCAGTTCTATTTAGATTTATTTCTCTTACCTCAGACGTTTAGATTAAATACAATCCCTGTAAATGCACTTTTGCTGGGAGTTTCAGGCTAAATGCTATTCAGAAGCATATATTGCATTTGCCTGAACCCCCATGCTCAGTGATTGAACAATACAAGCCCCCCAAGGTCAGTTTGACATCAGTTTCTGCTATGATTTTATTGCTTTACACATGTTTATGTAAATGCTTGGTAAACTCAAGGTGATAACATAGAGGTTTATTCACAAAGCTAGCTGAAGGATCAGCCGTAGCTCCGGCTGATCCTTTGGCTAGCTTCGGCCCCTGGAGCCCTTCTGTTCAGTGGAACCGAAGGGCTGCTGTACGGGCTATTCACTATAGCCTGGCCAGCTCCCGAAGCTGGCCGAGCGGAAGTGACACCCGAACCGGGCCGAACGAACGGCCATTGGCCAGCCGAAAGTGTTGCAACTGACAGCAGGGTGGAGCCAGCCGTGATCTCACGGCTGGCTCCGCCCAGTTGCAATGACAGATCAGTGTCCCCAGGTTACTCGGGGACGCTGAACTGTTATTAAACAATGACAACTGGTTGTCATTTGTTAACAGTTGTTATTCATTGGCCAGGACCTGCTAGAAGACTCTAGCAGGCCCCGGCCAATAGGAAACAGTTGGGCATAGCTAGCTGTCACTGCTAGCTCCGCCCAATTGTTTTCTAAATTAATGTATTTTTCTTTTTTAAAGGAATCTTTATTTATTTTTTTTGATTTATCCTTTATTTACATTTTTAAACATTTTTCACAGATTTTCTATTCTGCTCAGTACCACAGAGGTACCCGTAAGAATAGCTGAGCCGAATGCTGCTCGGCGGCATTCGGCTATTCACTCATCGCCGATCGGCCCCTATGTGAATAGGGGTGAACAGCAGCGAGTGAGCTGCCGGAGCTTCGGCTTAGCCGATCCAGATGTTGGATTGGCTGAGTCGACCTTCTTCCGCACTTCGGCTCAGCCGAACATGCTGAGCATGTTTGGCTGAACCGAAGCCAGCCGAAGCAAGCCGATGTACGGCTGATTTCAGCCGATGTACTGTTGAAATCGGCCGTACAAGCCAGAAGTGAACAGCCAAACAGCGTTTGGCTCACTTCACTTCTAATGGGTTATTCACTCGGCTGCCTTCGGGAGCTTTGTAAATAACCCTCCTAGTAAACTCATCTCAAATGCATCTCAATAATCCATGTATACTAGCCCTTACAGTGTCTTACCCGAAGCAGCCAATCAGAGTTAAGAATGTCATTTCTGCCATTTCCCTTTGTAGATTTGAATAATTGGTTCCTACGAAGCAAACTGGATCTTCCTTATGAGAGGCAGGTTAATAAAGCAAACCCACTGTGAAAATAAATGGCTTCCCAGCCTTTCAGGAGTCTCATTGGCCTGAGGGAAATCAGCAAAACCCAGAAGACTATTGTGTTTGGACACTAATGGCTTCTAATAATTTCTCTCTACAGATTGTATGTAGCACAAAGCTAACATAGAACTCGGCAACACTGGATTTTCTCCAACCTGGGAAGGAGAAGATAATGGACTGGGACTGGGCTTTTCAGAAGTCTTTAAAGCTGATAAATGCATACAATACCTTCCCTGGTCCCTTTTGCCAGAATCACATGCAATAAAAGTGTTTCCAATTTAATCTTTTTTTTTCTTCTAGAAAAGCCTCATTTGAGACCCAGTGTCATCATCACTGGGTCTTTCTGCTGGTCTTTGCTCATAATTCAGTGGGAGGGGCCAGCAGCAGCATGTTAACATCACAGCAACCTGCCTCAGATCTCATTTCACAAAATGTGATGTGAAAGAACACATCTCCGGGATGCCTTTAGATGTGCATGTTCCTCCCACTTAGCCACTGGATGCTGTAAACGTCAACTGTGCAATCTGCTGATCAGTTGCTTTACTTGTAATCAAGCTACTGATCAGCAGATTGCACAACTAAAGTCTGCACCATCCAGGGAGCATGCACATCTAAAATGATGCAGGGGATGTGTTATAGTGCACAGCCAGCTTAACATATAATCTCTGCAGTTGATCTGTGACATCTTACTAACCGAAATCAATACTGTGTCATTGTTGCTAAGATATTATCTCAGCAATTAGCGATCAGGAATAGAGCTGCAGCTAACGATTATTTTCAAAATCGATTAGTTAGCCGATTATTGAGTTTGATTAATCAGATTTTTAAAAAAATGGCTCCAGTGATGGACTACTTGCTTGTATTGAGATTGTAGTCCATCACAGGAGCAAGCTTATAGCTGTGGAAGTTAAAAAAAAAAAAAAGTGTGGTGTGCAATATAGTAAAATGGAAAGTGTAAAATTATACAACAATCAATGCAGAATGGCACCGACTATAGAAGACTACAAATCCCAGTACATTATAGCTGGCGGTATTCCTCATTGGGCTGCATAATGTATTATTGATGGGATTTGTAGTTCTCTATACAGCGCAATGCAGAATTCCACCAGCTATAAAGGAGTACAACAAATCCCAGCAATACATTATACATAAAGTGTATAATGTATTGCTGGGATTTGTATTCATCTATAGCTGATGGTACATTGCTCTGTATAATATACAGCGCAATGTACCATCAGCTATAGAGGAATACAAATCCCACTATCCGAGCAACACATTATAGAGCACCATGTGTGGGAAAGTGCAGGCTTAGCTGAGCAGTCTTCCAGCAACTTGCTTCTGAGATTGGGCGGCTGTCATCCCCCCACGCCTGCTCCTCACTTCTTCTTCTTCTGGATGTGGATGTGGGCGGGCAGGTCTGGGAGCGGCGAGCATGATGCGATGAGGAGGTGCGGCACGCGGCGTGTGGAGTGTGGGTAGGTCTGGCAGCGGCTAGCGTGAGGCGGGGAGGAGATGCGAAGGGCGGCGCGCGGCATGCGTGGAGCCACGAACAGAGCCAACTTATCAAAAGCCGATTAATCGACAATTGAAAACGTTAACAACTTTTTCCATCATCGATTATAATCGACTTAGTTGTTGCAGCTCTAATCAGGAACATTAAGTGATTGCAATGAAATACCAGTAGTCACTAGATGCCTTCCCTGGAAACAAATTGTTTTCCTGTTCTGGGTCAAAAGCTAACACCCTAAGCTGCTCTACCTGTTAAAGAGAGTAAAAGTGTCAATCAACAATGTTTTTAGTTTTCTTTCAAAGAATCATGACAGCACTTCTTACAGGACAGTTTTTGGACTGGAGTGTCTGTTAATAGCATAGAGCTCATGCAATAGATAAGACAACCTTTAGGCTAGGTTCACACCTAGGCAATTTATCACGTGAATGGATTCGCGCGATATCACGCAAAACACAGATTAGCATTGAAGTCAATGGAGACAGTATAATACATATTCAGTCAAATAAATCTGACTTCCAATGTGTGCAATTCCAATGAGTATAATGGCTGATTAATACCTCTATTTGCTGTCTGATCAGCTCACTTTGCTTTTCTTTCTCTTGAGTTTGCAATTGTCGGTTTAGCGCAGATATTTCCATCTCCTTCTTAGAAAGCAGGTTCCTTTTTTCCTCTTCTTTAAGCAATACTATTTATTTATGAAATGTAGAATTGACATTACGAACACAAACTGACTTACAGTTAAATAAACCTAAAAAAGCCATCTCTTCCTAAACTAAATGCATCATTGGTGTCACAGAACTAACAGTATTTGAAAAGACACAGATGGCCCAGACTTGAAAAGTATGTTTTTAGGGCCATATTAAGAACACTGGGATAGTACTATGAGAACTTAAATTGGAACTCCAGGCACAGACTGTGAAGCATTTACAGAATACAAGGTGTTCTGTAAATGGACAAGAGGAGAGGAGGGGCGGATAAACTGCACTATTGCGTTCCACTTTAAAGAGGAACTTTACCCATATCTTTGCAATGGCAACAAAGTCACCTTTAGAAATGTTTAGTAATGACAATCTACAAACAGATGCATAGAGAACATTGCAGGTGTATTATTCTTTGCATACCTTATTTTTCTTTTCCTCCCCATTCTTCTCACAGGGGCTATTTTTACTAAGGGCAGATTACTAAGGATGCACCGATACCGGTTTTTCCGTATTGAGTACAAGCAGGGCCGGCCTTAGGAGTGTGCGAGCCGTGCGGCCACACAGGGCGCCATGGCAACAAGGGTGCCGTGCGGCCGTCACAGCTCAATACAAGTACGGATATTGTTTTCTCTGGTACTCACCGATACCGAGCACCAATACTGGTGCTGAGTGCCCCAGATTATCAGGAAGTCGGGCAGTGGATTGTAACCCGCCATCCGGCTTCCTGATTGCCTGTGTAGCCAGTGTTCTTGTGACAGAACACCGGCTTCACTTGCTGAGGCTGCCTGACCAGTCAGGAAGCCGGATGGTGGGTCATAAGGTGCCATGCGGCTTCCTGATTGGTCAGGAAGCCAGGCTGCCTACCAACAAGTAAAGACGGCTTCCTAGTCAATCAGGAAGCCGGGCAGCATGTCATGACCCGCCTCCCGGCTTCCTGATTGGCTAGGAAGCTAGTTTCACTTGTTGCTAGGCAGCGTGGCTTCCTGACCAATCAGAAAGCTAGGACACGATTCATGATGTGCCGCCCAGCTTCTTGATTGGTTAGTAAGCCAGGCTGCCTACCAACAATTGAAGCTGACTTCCTAGCCAATCAGGAAGTCAGGCGGCATGTCATGACCCGCCTCCTGGGCTTCCTGATTGGCTAGGAATCCGGCTTCATTTGTTCCTAGGTAGCCTGGCTTCCTGACAAATCAGGAAGCCGGGAGGTGGGTCATTACGTGCAGCCCGGCTTTCTGATTGGTTAGGAAGCCAGGTTGCCTAGCAACAAGTGAAGCCGGCTTCTATGCCAATCAGGAAGCCGGGAGGAAAATGCCTTTCCCTCTGATCTTCTGATATTACAGATGAGGGTTTCCCAGCAATCACTGCTGAAGTAACCCTCCCAGTATGCAACTCTTGGGCACAGGCTGCATGAATAATGCCCAAGAGGACCAGGAAGTGGAAAAAACAGTAACTGCAGGTAAAAGACAACTATGTTTGTTTTACTAATGAATGTAAGATGATTTCATATCAGCATGCAGAGCTGTATGCTGAGGTGATTTTTAGTGATAGGGGGGGGGGGTAAAGGTCTGCTTTAAGAGCCACAGCTCTGATAGCCACAGCACCAGCTGTAGTATCTGACATACAGTATACAAATGTATGAAGTACACAGTAAATGGAAGTTATGCCAACAGCTAAAACACCTGCCCAGAGTTAACTTTTGTAACACTTTAGAATTTAGAAGAATGTCTGGAGTTCCGCTTTAAGACCACACTATGGACCCTAGGGACAATGTGACACAAAGCTGGTCAAACACAGCCAGATTAAAATTTACCAACAGCTGTGTAGTGCAAGAGCCTACCAACTGAATTCATTTAAACTGTATACATGCATGTAGACAAATGTAAAATGTTACTGATCAGGAAACAGATTCATCAGCAAAACCGGAAAAAAGGTCTGGGTGTAAAAACAAATGTTAATCCAATCATTAAAATGTCATGCAAGCTTAACACGTTAATATAGGTTCAAATGTGATGTAAAATCTTTGTGAATCTGCAGCTTTCATTAAAATAATACCATAAGGTTCTAATTCAGGAAGCTCCTCTTAGATTGTGACAATGCTCTGCCCCGTCTCCCAATTGTTGTCCTACATTGTCAGCTTGTCACATGAACTCCATCAGGAAACCCACCCTAAGTAACGATGTGCTGCCACTGCTGGAGTAGACAGGAAGTGGTTGCACAAAGACTGGAGGTGATTAGCAGAATTCAGATGCAAAAATAGTATGAGAAAGGAGCAAACACATTATTTTATAAAACTAACATGACATGGTGTAACACAATACTTTAGCAAACAAAATGTCATCTAATTTGGTATTATGTGCAATTTGATGTTTAACAGAGTTCAGAGTAGAACTCCATGTTCCAGTGCTGCCCCTGATTTCCTCCTCGGTCCAGAGCAGGCATTTCCTTTGAGGTTAGCCAGTTGTATATGCAGGCAGTACTCCCTCACAAGGTTAAGGTGAGTGGCTGGGGGCTGTCGAAATTCTGGAGTGCAGAAGGGCAGTGGTTACTACTTTCCCACGTTCATACCCTTCAGCACAGCAGACACTTAAAATAAAATGCAGAATTTTAAGTGAAATTGCACGTTGCCCATGCAGGCAATAGTAGCACATTTACTTAACTGCTGCTCTCCCCAAGCTTTATGTACTCACCATTCTTTCCATTCACATCCGCCCACATTTATTTATTTATTATAGGTATTAATATGCCGCCAACAATTTACGCAGCACATTCACATCAGTCCCTGCCCTCAAAGAGCTTACAATCTAAGGTCCCTATCTCACATACAATTTAGACAGGAGCCAATTAACCTTCTAGCATGTCTTTGGAGTGTGGGAGGAAACCAGAGTACCAGGAGGCACAGGGAGAACATGCAAACTCCTTGCTTAGCTGCCCAAAGCAAAATGACATGCTAGGTCAATTTTTCGTTCGGAGATCTACTTTTCAAATGACGAGCTCAATGAGATCTACCAACGAAAAAAAACACCTGCATTTGGGGGGGAGCATGGCAGATCATTGAAGTCAATGGCACCGTAGCCATGCCCCTTACCCACAGTGCGATCGCCCGCACCCGGAATGCAGGCACATTAGTGCCTGCGTTCGGGTCCAGTGCGATCTGCAAAAATGCTGCAAGCACTATTTTTGCAGATTGCACTGGACCGGAATGCCGGCAGGCGATCACACAGTGGGCGGGGGGCATGGCTGCGTTGCCATTGACTTCAATACAACCCCACGCCCCTCCTGCCCCTGAACGCAGGGAGTCGGCTGGCTTGCATTCCAGTGCGTTCTAGAGGCGCCGGCGTCCTGTCCTCCGGCGGTGCGTGTGTGGCCGAATGTGGCCGACGTTGCACACGGGGAGAGGTGTCCTGCCCCTTTCCGTCTGCAGCATCTAACACATTCAGCCGGCAGCCACATGAGCACCGCGGGAGCATAGCCGTAACTAGCTCCTTTTGCGCCCAAGGCAAGAAAAAAACGTGCCCCCCCCAACAGGTGTGTGATCACCCAGCACCCTGCCTCCAGGATTTATTTATTTTTTACTAAACAGAAAATATTTACTATCAAGCAGTTTCAAAATGGGGAGGAGCCCCTGTACAGAGTGCTACTCCCCATTGAGAATCTTATGAATTAACAGGAAGTGATGTAAATCACATCCTGTTCATTCATAACTGAGGACACATAGTACTATGTGTCCCCAGTTATTTACAAACACTGGAGTAATCAGCTGATCGCTCCAGTGTTTGTCCTGCACAGAGGAATGGTACATATTAGGGCTGTTCAAATTAACAATTAATTTCTCGATTAATCGCTAATCTTTTTGATCGATTAAATTTTTTTTGATCGCTAATGAAAATACTCACCTCTCCGCCGGCTTCCGGGAGTCCTGTCAGAGATGCCGTGACGTCACGGACATCGATGTTACCGGACACACCCCATTCCCCAAGTGGCTCCATCGGCTAACTAAGGGAAGGGAGGAGGAGTCCGGTGACGTCGATGTCCCCAAGTGGCTCCGTCAGCTAACGAAGGGAAGGGTGGAGGAGTCCGGTGACGTCGATGTCCCCAAGTGGCTCCGTCGGCTAACGAAGGGAAGGAGTCCGGTGACGTTGATGTCCCCAAGGGGCTCTGTCGGCTAACGAAGGGAAGGGGGAGGAGTCTGGTGACGTTGATGTCCGTAACGTCACCGGACTCCTCCCCCTTCCCTTCGTTAGCCGACGGAGCCACTTGGGCCGGTGAGTTTGCCCAAGAAACTTTCTGCACGAGCGCCAGCCAAGGCATTGGCCTATACACATACAGCACAGCAACGAAGTAATAAAATGAACTAGGATCACACTAATCCAGCACGTTATTATTCTGAGTTGCCCCACTCAAGTGGCAGCCATATTGAGTGGGGCACATGAGATTAATAACGTGCTGGATTAGTGTGATCCTAGTGCGTTATAATTAATTGAAATTAATCGATTAATCGATGTAAAAAAATTTCGATTAATCGAACACAAAAATTTAACCAGTAACAGCCCTAGTACATATCATTGATATGTACTGATCCTCTGCCGCTCGGCCACGCACACAGGGGGGCTCAGCTTCTCCTCTGGATCTCCGCTGCTCTCCCGGGCAGGGGCTGCGGGGGATCCGAGGAGAAGTGAGGAAAGCACTTCAGCCGCGGGGAGGAGGAGGGCATTCGGATGGAACCGCTGTCACAGCAGTATGTGCGGTGAGGAGAGAGAGAGCCGCTGGCTGTCAGATCCAGGCCGAGATTCTCTCTCTCCTCACCGCTCGGCGTGTTGCTGTGATAGCGCCACTGCATCGCTTCGTTCACTTCTCGGATCCCCGCTGCATACAGATGGGGGAAGGCAGCGGGGATCCAGAGAAGCCCCACGGCAGGAGGACAGGACATCGCGATCTACCAGGGATCGCTTTGCGATCGACTGGTAGATTGCAATCGACCTTATGTGCACCCCTGTACTAGGTATTGGGTGGAGCATGTGAATCACTTCTCTTCCTCCCACATGGAAGCACTGGTGTTTTCCCTCCACCACCACATGAAGACAGAGAGAAAATCCCAAATGGAATAGAGAGGGAGTGAAGAGAATGTGAGTAACAGCAGGTGGGGAGGGCAGCAATTTTGTAAACTTTGCCCTACATTGGCATGTAAGCAAATTATTAGGAAATTTTGGCAGCTTTAGAAAATAATAGGTGGCTAAATGGTGTGGAGTAAATTGTATGTGTCATATTTTTTGTCAGTCAAAGCAGGGTTGTCCTGTAAATGAAAATCTGTCTATGTCGGCCTGGAGTTCCACTCTTAGTACACGTCTGCTAAATGCTGTGAAACTCACATTGGGACTCCACCTCACAACACTTCTTCTCCATCTGTGCCTTGAACTCTTCCTCCTTGGCTCTCATGTCTTTTGTTAACAGCTCAATCTTGTTCTTGTTTTCCTAAAGGAAATACATATAATTAAAAGGTAACTCTGCAGGAATCAAAAAGTACAAAAAGTTATTAAAGTTTATAAAATCAACAAACATTTCCTTTCTTTGCAAATGTAGACAATGCGGCTCATACGTTTACTGTGTATGTACACATTTCAGTTTTGGATAGCGTAGGGAAGGTTAAAACCCTTGTCAAATCATTTTTTGTCTCTCTGGGGAGATTTTACCTTCTATCCTTGAGATACAACAGGATATGGGAAGACATCTCTCTAAAGTGAACGTAAATTCCCATCTTAGAGAGCCGTCATAGAAATTACATAGTTACATAGTATTTGAGGTTGAATAAAGACATTAGTCCATCAAGTCCAACCTATTAGGATCTCATTCTAGAGTCCCAGTTGGAGGATTTTCCCTCATTTCTTGTTCTGGTGACAGCTCTAAAATTCTGGATTTCCTATTTCTGTCTCAGTGAAAAGTGGCGAATCTCCTTAGTGGTGACACATATAACTATAAAAACCAGAAAGGGGTCTAACCCTTTCCCTACTGTATGCAATCCATAACATAAATATGCCTATACATTTACTCTAATATGCTAATATGTTGTCGTAATAATAATAATAATAATAGTAATCTGACATCCTAAAGAAAACCTTTTTTTATCCCCCTGACTAATAGTCATAGCAAAACCATGCATTATAAGAATGGAGTATATTCTGGTTAAGACCTGGTCAGGTATGGTATGCCGTGTCCAGAAACAATTGTGCAGGCCAGTCAAGTTCCTCCACCCCAAGACAGAGAAGCGTGATTCTTTACTCCAGAGCAAAACAAACGACAAACGCACTCAACAATTTGTTACCAGTTATACAGTAAGGTGCACACGAAATGGGCTTTGAACAGTAGAACAGTAGAAAGGCATCATGGCACACTCACAAACCAGCATGTAAAACAATATGTCTCACCACTAAGAATAATGACAGAGGTTTGGATACACGTCTTCTGCAGAGGATGTGAAAGCCGCACTGCCGCGCCAAGGCACCTCTTATAGTGCGGTCCTAACTCTAAACTATGAGAGTCTCCATCTTGGAGCACATGGGGGATGTGCGGGATCCCTTGTGTGTTTCTGTGCCTTTAAGGAGGTTGGGCGCTTCAGCATGCTCTGTCATTTTACGTGGTCTACCACTTTGTGGCTGAGTTGCTGTTGTTCCTAGTTGCTTCCACTTTGTTATAATACTACTAACAGATGACCGTGGAATATTTAGTAGCAAGGAAATTTCACGGAACACCTGAATCCAATGATTTGGAGGGCTGTCCCAATACTTTTGGCAATATAGTGTATATGTGGTGGTATAGAAACACTACATACTAAGTCCAGTATATACAGTACAGTTAGGTCTGGAAACAATTGGACACTGACACAAGTTTTGTTATTTTGGCTGTTTATCAAAATAAATTCAAGTTACAGTTAAATAAAGATTCTGGGCTTAAAGTGCAGTCTCTCAGCTTCCTCCATATTGGAGGAAGGGTTTAGGAATTACAGCTCTTTAATATGTAGCCCCCTCTTTATCAAGGGACCAAAAGTAATTGGACAATTGACTCAAAAGCTCTTTTCCTTTATTATTTCATCATCAATTAATCAGGTAAAAGGTCTCAAGTTGATTCCAGGTCTGGCATTCGCATTTGGAAGCTGTTGCTTTGAACTCACAACATGCTTTCAGAGAAGATCTGAATGCAAGTGAAACAGGCCATCCTCCCCAATAGAGAGATAGAAGAAACATTAGGGGTGGCCAAATCAACAGTTTGGTACATTCTGTAAAAAAACAAACACACTGATGAGCTCTTCAACACAAAAAGTCCTGGACGTCCACGGAAAACAACAGTGGTAGATGATCGCAGGATCCATGGTTCCATGGTAAAGGAAAACACTGTCACAACAACCAGCCCAGTGAACAACACTCACCAGAAGGTAGGTATACCATCATCCAAGTCTACCATAAAGAGAAGACTTCATGAGAGCACATACATAGTGTTCGCCACAAGGTGCAAACCATTCATAAGCCTCAAGAATAGAAAGGCCACATTAGACTTTGCCAAAAAATATCTAAAAAAGCCAGGCCAGTTCAGGAAGAGCATTCTTTGAGCAGATGAAGATCAACCTGTACCAGAATGATGGGAAGAAAAAAGTATGGAGAAAGCTTGGAACGGCTCATGATCCGAAGCATACCACTTCATCTATAAAACACAGTGGAAGCAGTGTGATGGCATGGCCATGCATGGCTTCCATCGGCATTGGGTCACTAGTGTTTATTGATGATGTGACAGAAGACAGAAGCAGTCCGATGAATTCTGAAGTGTGTATGGATATATTGTCTGCTCATATTCAGCCAAATTCAGCGAAGTTGATTGGATAGTGTTTCACTTTACAGATGGACAATGACCCAAAACATACTGCGAAACCAACCCAGGAGTTATTTTAAGGCAAACAAGTGGAACATTCTGCAATGGCCGAGTCAATCACGTGATCTCAACCTGATCGATCATGACTTTCACTTGCTGAAGACAAAAATGAAGGCAGAAAGACGCACAAACAAACAACAACTGAAGACAGTTGCAGTAAAGGCCTGGCAAAGCATCACAAAGGAGGAAACCCAGAATTTAGTGTTCCAGCATGCATTCCAGACTTCAAGCAGTCATTGCCTGCAAAGGATTCTCGACAATGTATTAAAAATTAACATTTTATTTATGATTGTGTTTATTTGTCCAATTATATTTGAGCCCCTGAAATTAGTGGTTGCAGTTCCTAAACGTTTCATATGATAATTTTGTTCAACCCCTTGAATTAAAGATAAAAGTCAGCACTTCCCTTGCATCTCGGCTGTTTAATTTCAAATCCATTGTGATGGCGTACAGAACCAGAATCATGAAAATTCTGTCAGTGTCCAAGTGTTTCCAGTCCTAACTGTATTTGTTCTTGAGGTGGGCCTCCTGTTAGAAATCCTTCCCAGCTCCTAAAAGTCTTTTATAATAAATTAGAAACCATTATATACATGTTCTAGAAAAAATACATATGTAAAATCTTTTCCTATGTGTCTTCCGAGAATTCACTAAATAAATAACATTTTCATCACGACTAACAATCCTATCACATACTCCCACTCAGACTGTATAGCATGAATTGCTTGTGGAATATGCAGTGGTGAAGGTCAGATCTGCACACATACTTCTACTGACTAACAGCAAACATGAAGATAATACAATTTACTTTTCACATTCCAGACTCAAGGATACATTCTATATCTTCAGAAGTGGATGTATTTTTACATTCTATAAAGTAGACTTACATGTAGAAAACAGAACAAGGGAGGCAAACTCCGTCCCTGCAGCTGTGCTGCAACTACAAATCCCATTATACTTTGCAAGACCCTGATTCCCAGAGGCAGATGCATGATGGGATTTTTTAGTTTCACCACAGCTGGAGGTCTGGTGTTTGCCTACTCTGGTATATATATTGCGAACCTGGGCAAACAAGTCACGAACAAATGCACAGAAGTTGTAGCTGAATTTCTAGCAAAGCATTAGTTTTTATGTAAAAGTCATGCTTTTCCCTACCCACCAGCATCCCATCTGTGCCTATTCTTCCTATTAGTAAGTAAGGTTGCCTATCACCTTATAGGTCAAATGTGTCCATCACAAGGCCCAAGGGCAGAATCCGGCCTGCCAGGCCATTTCATGTGGCCCTCGCACCTCTCATACAGCTGTGGCACCCCCCTCATCTCAACCATACCTTGTCTCAGCAGTTGACAGACAGGCTAGAACTCCTCCTACAGATCCTGCACCTCTCTGTGCAGCCGCAGCGCGCCCTTGTCTCCGCCTCCCCTGGTCTCAGCAGCTGACTCCAGCCCTCTTCTGGTCCTCCTCCAGACCCTGCACTTTCTTCTTCCCAGCTCTGCCCCCAGCTTCTATCCGGCAGCAGCACAAGCTAAGGGGGGTGCACTGTGATGTAAGGGAGGGTGGGGGACTCTTAACTTCTAATTTAAGGGGGGGGGGGCTCTTGACATCTGATGTAAGGGGGGTAGGGTGCTCTGGACATCTGCTCATAATTGTTATAAGAATAATACAATTTTACGCCAGTTGTAAAGGCGGGTTGCACACTGCTAGTATTATCCACAAGAAACTTCATGGTTCTGTCTGCACAGTCTCCAGACTTCTACTTTCAGAGCTAGTTATTACTTACGTTATTACTAAAACCAGTAATAAGAAAATACAGAGGCAATTATTGAATATGATAAAGAGTAGATATATTTATATAGTCTTACAAAAAACCTAAAAGCTAATCTATATATTTTTGTTTTTTAAATAAATCTATCTAACAGCCCAAATTACTCACCTAAAACTTCAGTGCCCATTTGGTTTCTTGGTGGATGATGCACATTGACTGCAGTGCTTCCTGAAGCTTAAAAAAATGGGGGTGGGCAGATAACCAATGGGAGAGAAACTACTAAACACAGGCACCACAGAGGAACACATGACAATGGATTCAGGAAAGTTGTTCTTGGTTTCAGAGGCTTAAAAAAAATCTGTTGAGTAGATTGAGGTGGGATAGGGACCCACATATTATGAGACAGAAAGGTCCTCTGAATAATGCAGCCATTGCTAGATTGTCTGCTTTTGAGATGGACAAGATAACAAGTGTAGGGACCCTGCCTCAAGCTGGAGTGTCCCTAGTACAAATTAGTGTTGTTTTCAGCTAGGCTGTAGCCAGTCCAAGTTTTGTTTATATTTTTATATTCATTGGGTTTATCCTAAGCTCAGGACATTGATTATTTTAGCCTCTTGCTGTTGAGTGTCTCCAGTAGTTAGTGTGAGAAGTGACAATGTATTAAGTTATGAATATTAATCTGCCTTGGCCAATCACTGAGGGTTTTATTCCAGTAATGTATGCTGAGAGGAGGGGTTAAGTATTTGAAGCAACTTTCTAGAAGAGTCTTTCCTCCAAGGCTTTTTGCCTGGAGAGGATGTCACTGTACAGAAAGGTCCTTTCCCTCCCAGTCTTTGCCACTTATCACTGTAGAGAAAAATCTTTGCCTTCCCTTCTGGGCTTTGGGTTTCGTAAGGTCTTTTCTTGTGGTCTGGTCCCATGAAATCTTGTTTGGAGCATCTTCAGGCGAACCAGTTATGCTACAAAGTGTACAGGAGAGCTTAGGAGAAGCTGTTGTAGGATAGACATTCAATGGAGATTACTTACCTCTCTCTGGTATCTTTGACTGCTTGCATAGGGTGAGAGGACTAATTCCTATTGGAAGGCTGCTTCTAAAATATTAAGGCCACCAATAGTTGCTCTTAAACGATGTATTGTCATTGGGAGACCACTATTGAAGAAACTAGAACCACCAACAACTGCTTTTAAAGGATCTATTTGTAACTGGGGACTGCTGCTTATTGGATTAGAGCTACCATCCATTTTTGTTGCTGACATAACAAGCCCTGGGATATTTTGATATTTTTGTGCCCCTAACCCTTTCTCCACAAGTTTGTTGAGAAATAAATTGCAATAAAGGTTGTATCTCGCTGCACTTCTTACCGGATCAATGAATGTCCTGTATACAGGTGGGTGCTCGTCGCAGTGGTCACGGATGGCGCCGTGAATACCATACAAATATCAAAGATGTCACCAGCACACTAGTTTTAGTGATCTGCAAAAGTCTGTCATGGCAACTGGTCATTAAAACATACTTTTGATGATCACTAAAACTGGTGTGTGCTGGTGACATCTTTGATATTTATAAATTACAATAAGACCGAATTGTGATTGAGGCGCAATTGTTGCCATTGGTGTGTCTGAGTATTATCAGGTCCAGGTTCAGGGTAGGTCACCACAGGAGAGCAGCAGGAGAATCCATCATATATCAGCAGCTGCTGCAGGGGTAGTGCTATGCACACAGCACACTAGAACAGCAATGACACTGGAGATCTGACATAATCATTTACTTGTATATGATCATTTAATAAGGCAGAGTGAAAAAGAGTGATGATGTCCAAAGTACAATCACTCATGTCAGCCAGAGGTCTTTAGCGATAACTGATCCATTCTCCGATAGCTGGTTGCTATTGGCTGCTGAGAGCTCTGAAGCAGTGTCTTTTTAATCAATGGCAAGAAAGAAGTACCTTTTATCTCAACAGAAATGCAATTTGTTAATGTTGACATGTTCCTTTTTAAATCTCGTAAAGTATGGACTTAAAAGACAGGTCCACATTAAATAATCTCATAGGAGTTCTGTGATACTGTCATTTTTTTCATATCTTAAATGTTCATGAATGCTAAACACGCACAAGACCCAGTAAATTAACAAACTGACTGGGGAGATATCTCTCTTTGGTTTCAGACCACAGATATGTTTCATCACAATGCATAGGTGGATAATGTCCGATTTCTTTGAATTGTGTATATCGCTAATTGCTCTCCGGAGAACAAGGCACTTCCCTTAACACAGGCAGCAAACAAAATTTGTTTTGAACAAAACTGTTTTTAGTACTGATGCATCTTCTGGTGAGCCCCATAAAACATTCCAAATGTTCTAATTAAAGACAGGGATCGTGTATTTCTTTTCTATGTACTCAAAGCATGACAATATTAGAATTGTCTCCATACAGAACAAAGCTGATGAGTTCCTGCTCTAAGCAGCTGAGCCAGACCTTGTACCCTTGGTCCACATGGCTGTCTTGCAAATCTCTGTAACCCATTATGGATGGTTTTATTTTCAGAAACAATATTTTAAAGCTTTTTTTGGGAAATGAGCAAACAGATAATTTATGGGTCAGAATATAGTCCCTTTCCCACTCCTCCTCAAAGAATGTTATGCCCAATTGCATGTCCCATCTGGCAACCAAATGGGACAGTCAATTGAAAAGTCCCCCAATCAACAGCCTGTAAAACAAGGAAATGACATGGGATGGTTTTTATTGGTTAATATTGAATTCTTTAACCACTTGAAGTCCGCGGTGTTAAACCCCCTTCCCATCCAGGCCATTTTTCAGTATTCAGCGCTGCGGGACTTTGACTGACATTTATTCCGTCATGCAACGCTGTACTAGCTCTACGCATTGCACGGGTTTTTTCCTGCCCCTGGAGACGGCAACCCGCTAATGCAGCAGTGCCGTCAGTCCGTTTTTTTTCAACGGGCGGACGGCAACTGGTTGAAGGGTATTGGTTGAAGTGACAGAGGACTTAAGGAATTAACAAAATGTAAGATTGATCTTTGGGAAAGCCAGCTGTGGGGCTTCCTAAAGCTAGTGGAGTTTGTTTGAGTGAAGACATATTGAGAAATGACAGGGCCCCATTGCAAAATGAGGGGAGCCTATCGTTTACTTTTCTTTGCTCTCCCCTTGTCCATTCACAAAACATGTGTTTTTTTTTTTTTTTTTATTAAAGTTTAACCCAGCGTAAAGCTCCCTAGCACCCCTAGATGGTGAGATGACGTGTATAGGAAATGATGAGTATAAGAAACTTTTGTAATTGAACCCCCTTGCATTCTGTTCACAGAATACTAGGCTTTCTGTGAATAGACAAGGGGAGATGAGGGGTTGGTAAAGGACAAGTACACCACCAAAAAGTTTCCCTGCACACTCACCAGCTAACCTGAAAAAATACACAAGGTTAAATACAGAGGTCTTAGTTGCACGTCCTCTGCAGAATATGTGGAAGCCACACTGCCTCGTCAAGGCCCCTCTGTGTAGTGTGGTCCAATCTATTAGAGCCTCCACTTTGCAGCATACTCAGGGCAGGTGCTAGACTAATTTGCGCCCTATACAAGACCAGCTACTTGCACCCCTCTCCCGGGGTGTTATCCCCCCCCCCCCCCTGCCCACCCCCATTCC